>NC_048575.1:42678872-42703872 GCF_013265735.2 Oncorhynchus mykiss | reverse complement strand
ATCTGTATCTTGATAGTGTATCTGTATGTTGATAGTGTATATGTATGGTGATAGTGTATCTGTATCTTGATAGTGTACCTGTATGGTGATAGTGTATCTGTATCTTGATAGTGTACCTGTATGTTGATAGTGTATATGTATGGTGATAGTGTATCTGTATCTTGGTTGTGTATCTGTGCATATATTCCATTCTGTGTATGTATTTTCTTTAGCCTTAAGTCTTGATCCACCAGTGTTCAGATGTTAACATGGTTTCCTCTACTTCACCCCTCTGCCAAGCCCAGTGATGGTGCTCTGTAGTGTGTTGGGTATGTCAGCTGTTTTAAGGTGAGGCAAGAAGCGGGAGCGGGCAGGACTTATGCATACTAATGGGGGAGGAGGAACTGGACTAATGGGTCTTAATGGGCCTGGGGGTACACACACTGACCTCTCCTCAAGTGGTGCCACTCCACTCCTGTAGCCCCTACACCCCCATAGCTCACCCTCAACACACACATAGCAGCGAGGGGGCAACTAGGAGGAGCGGAAGGGTTAGAGAGAACTGCAGAGAGAGAGGGGAGAGAGGAGGATGCGGAAGCTGTTAGCATTCCATTTTTATTATGACATTTCACAGTCATCCGATTTAATGTCCCCTGACCGGATTGTCCGTCCTGCAGACGGTGGGGATGAAATGTTATTTGGAGCGTTGATAAAAGGTGAGGCTCCTCCGAGATGACAGCGAGTCATAAGGCCCGGCGCGCTGACATTCATTTTCACCACAACAGAGATGGAATAAGACGTCACGGTGACAAGCTGTCAGTCAAGCCAGGGGCCCCGCCATATTACCATCCCCTCCTCCCCCTTACTCACCCTCGCCACATGCTACCCCCCCTCTCTACCCCACCTCCCCAGCCAATCCCTGTTGGCGGGTAAGAGGTTGAGGGGGGGGGTGGATCCTCTTCAGTAATGGGGCTAGGCTGAACCCAGATATATAGAGAGAGAGAGCCTCGTCAGCTTGGTAGCTGGGAGGATGGAGGGTGAGAAAATATATTCTACAGCCTTTCATTAAAAAAATAAAGAGGCCTCATCTCCTGAGCTTTTCAATCTATCTGCCTGTCTATTGAGTGGGCCTGAAAAGGCAGCCACGCAAATCAGAAATTCCTCTGCTATGGAAATGTTCCGGCTTCACAAATCAGCCATGTTTTTTTTTTTCTCTCTCTCTCTTTTAGGCCATCCCCAATAATCACAAATAACAAGCTGTCATATCTTCAGAGAAATCATGTATTAAACTTATGTGGAAAGGTTTTTTTTCTCCCTCTCCTTCCTCTCCTCTCATCTTTTTTCGAAGGCTTTTCAACAATAATATCGCTGGAAACAGGCAGAGGCTGATAGAGTTTATAATAAATTAAGTCTGTAGCCTCGCCCTGACTCCAAAATGTAAATTATAATTACTCCTCTGGGTATGTAAGGGGTTATTGCCAGAGAGAGAAATAAATTGAAGTGAAGTGCATTTTCACTGCTTTTAAGACACGCCAGCATGTCTTTCAGTACGGCCTCAGTGCATGTCTTTGTGTGTGTGTGTGTGTGTGTGTGTGTGTGTGTCAGTTTGTGTGTGTTTGTGTGAATGCTTATGCCGTGACACACACACACATTGACCTCCTCAGCTCTGTTCTTTATCTGTGCTGCCTGCCTGTCTGACCTGTGTGAAGTGACAATGATGCTGGTGCTAACATGGAGATATGTGTTTTCATTGAGTGTGGAAAAGGTCACAGAGAGAGTGGAGGTGTGTGTGTGTGTGTGTGTGTGTGTGTGTGTGTGTGTGTGTGTGTGTGTGTGTGTGTGTGTGTGTGTGTGTGTGTGTGTGTGTGTGTGTGTGTGTGTGTGTGTGTGTGTGTGTACCAGTATGGCCAGTAAATAAGTGATGGTGCTCAGTAACTATCACATCACTGCCTGAGTACCAGTCATGCCTCAGTGGGAGTGGCTGAGCTCTGCAATATCTCTATTATCAGTAAATGGTGTTTCTCACTCTTTCTCTCGCTCTTTCGTTCGCTCTGTATCTCGCTCTCGCTGTTTCTCTCGCCCTCTGTCTCTGTCTCTCTCTCTCTCTCTCTCTCTCTCTCGCTCTGTTCACACAAAATAGAGAAGGTAATGATATTATTCTGACACGTGTGTGCCAAAATAAAAAAAGAGACAGAGAGGGGAAAAACATTGACTGGCTTGACAATAAAAGGACATCTTGCCAGTTCGACTCCCCTTGATGTGACCGTTTGAATGTCAGTGGTGAATTGCTGAACTCAAAAATGGTTACGCTACGCTTAATGTACTCAATGTACTCTTCACCCCTGACCTCTGACCTCTATCCTGCAGAGTGTGCTGAGGTCGTTCCACAACCTGAAAGATGTGGGTATGGTCCAGGTGAAGGTCATCAGAGCAGAGAGGCTGATGGCAGCAGACGTCACAGGTAAGTCAACTAAAACTCTTTCAATTGACGTGAAGACCTTCTTCTCGGCTATCAAGAGCGAAGCATTTTAGTAAATCTGTCACTTAAAAAAACACCTGCTTGTCTGTTAGTTTCTACCAAATTGAATCCTCCCATGCCAAGTGTATAAAACATCAATCCATCAATGTAGTTGTAATTGACAATGGCCAACAAGAACCCATCGAGACAGTATCTAGACTACAGAACATCTGATTTCTTCTGGATTTAATTCATATAGGGGAGAAGCTTCATTTAAACCTCCAAGTCTCCAGAATATTTCTCTGACATCCTAGTCTCTCCCTTAATTCACACTTTTAATGAGGTCTACAGTGGACAGGCCTACTTTACTGTTTCACAGTGTGTGTTATCTAGTGGAAGGGAAGTGGGAGTGAGTTAGCTTGGCCTTATTCAGGGGCGAGGACCCACACACATTAGCAGCTAGAGCCACGCTCCTCCATTTCCTTGTTGGAGATAGCGAAGCGGCAGTAACAAGGGCTAATGGCTCTGCCTTTTGTTTTTTTACCAGAGAAACAAATGGGAATCCCTCCGCTATGTGCTGCTGACCTCAATGCAGAACTCATATCTCAGTCTGGGTTTTACTGTAGCTATTCTACAGTTAAGTATTCAGCCACTTTCAGCCCAGAACTTCTGCAGAAATGTGTTTCTTGTGTAATGATGGACAAATATGGCCTACGATAGGGAAGTGCATAGGATAGCCATCAAACCGTTTAGTTCAACAGAAGTGCAATGCCTCAAATGTCCTTTGAGTGAAGTCGTGTGTCCTCTTTTCATGCATTGTACTCCGGTGGTGTTCTCAGTGTGAGCATTTGTGGAAAGCTAGGCACTGTCAAGTATCACCATTTTGAGGCTCTCTCTCTCTCTCTCTCTCTCTTGCTGTTAGGTTGTCCTCTCCACCCTTAATTTCACAGTATCACCCCTATCCAGATGGTACATACCCTCCACTCCATATCCCACCCTCACAGATTGTTCAGCCGATCGACCACCCCATCTCTCAGATGGTTTGCTCCATCCTCTAGCCCCACCCCCTCAGATGGTCAGGTCCACCATGCTGACCTGCTAACCTTGCACGGCTGTTCCAGTGTGTGTTTGTTTTTGTGTGTGCGTGTGGTGTTCCCAAGGGAAGGAGAGGGAAAGAGAGAGAGAGAGATCATGAGAGAGAGTCCATGAGAACGAGAGAGAGAGAGACCATGAGAATGAGAGAGAGACCATGAGTGAGAGAGAGACCATGAGAGAGAGAGACCATGAGAACCAGAGAGAGAGAGACCATAAGTGAGAGAGAGACCATAAGTGAGAGAGAGACCATAAGTGAGAGAGATACCATGTGTGAGAGAGAGACCGTACGAGAGACCACGCGAGAGAGAGACCATGAGAGCGAGATAGAGAGAGAGAACTTGAGAGAGAGGCCATGAGCGAGAGACATAGAGACCATGAGAGAGAGAGAGACCATGAGAGAGAGAGAAACCATGAGAGAGCGACAGACCACGCGAGAGAGAGAGATAGAGACCATGAGAGAGAGACCTTGAGGGACAGAGAGAGCATGAGTGAGAGAGACACTTTTGTATATTATTTACCTCACTTCTTTGGCAATGTTAACACGTTTCCCCGCCAATAAAGCCCCTTGAATTGAATTGAGACAGTGAGAGGCATATTTTTTCCATTCCACTCCAATTCACACTCACTCTCTCAATTCTATCAAATTTGAGGGGCTTTATTGGCATGGGAAACATATGTTTACATTGCCAAAGCAAGTGAAATAGGTCATGAACAAAAGTGATATAAGCAATACAAAATTAGCATTACACTCAGAAAAGTTCCAAAATAAAAAAGTAATTTCAAATGTCATATTATGTCTATATACAATGATGTGCAAATAATGATGTGCAAATAGTTCAACTACAAAAGGGAAAATAAATAAACGTAAATATGGGTTGTATTTACAATGGTGTTTGTTCTTCACATGTGTCTCTAATATGGTCAAAGATTTGTCAGGAAGTTAAGTCTCTCTCTCTCTCTCTCTCTCTCTCTCTCTCTCTCTCTCTCTCTCTCTCTCTCTCTCTCTCTCTCTCCAGTCTTTCTCTCTCTCTCTCTCGTTCCAGCCTTTCAGAGACACACATGATCTTCCCAGTGAAGGAGGCATATGCACATCAATTTACTGCATCAGTATAAGAGGAACTTTGTTTATTCTCGGAGGATCAATCTTTGTAATGGTATTTGGTGTACAGTAAAAACGTGCATTGAGCTGAGGCGTCAATATTACGGCAGGGGCGGCAGGGTAGCCTAGTGGTTAGAGCGTTCGAATCCCCGACCTGATAAGGTACAAATCTGTCTTTCTGCCCCTGAACAGGCAGTTAACCCACTGTTCCTAGGCCGTCATTGAAAATAAGAATTTGTTCTTAACTGACTTGCCTAGTTAAATAAAGATTAAACAAAAATAATCATAATAATAATACTATGTAACAGATTGTTGATGACACATATCAACACTTTGCAACGGTAGTCATAGGGATGTAGTCATAGGGATGTAGTCATAGGGATGTAGTCATAGGGATGTAGTCATAGGGATGTAGTCATAGGGATGTAGTCATAGGGATGTAGTCATAGGGATGTAGTCATAGGGATGTAGTGATGACAGGGATGTAGTCATAGGGATGTAGTCATAGGGATGTAGTCATAGGGATGTAGTCATAGGGATGTAGTCATAGGGATGTAGTGATGACAGGGATGTGTTGAGACTCAAACACTGCAGCATAAAGCATGCTTCTTTCAACATCTCTAAAAAAAGGAACTCAGTCTTGCCTCCTGGGAGACAAGGGCATCACCTCAGTTCCACCGCTTTGCTTAGCTCAGTTTAACACGCTTATCTAACTGGTGCCTGAAATTAGTTTGAAGCTCTCGCCGTGAACCCAGCCCCGATATGGAAAATGAACCCGGGGAGGAGCTCCGGTTGGCCATTTACCTGGACCGTCAAAGTAGCCCTCAAAACCTGAGCGTGTAATTGGCTGAGACAGCCGCCTCTGGTGCTCTCCATTAAGGTGAAAGTTCATCACCAGCGACAACCGCTGGCAGCCACATTGCCTGCATATTATTAAAGGAGAACACCGTTAGAGGGGGATATATTTTCTCTTCTTCAAAACATTTCAATCATTTTCAGTGATTGGATTTCGGTTAATTGCAGCTCATTCGAGAGTAGTATCTTGTATATTCTAGTGACCACACAAATAGCATGAACAACTGGTTGTTGGTGCACTAATTTAGGATGATGTAATATATTGTTCAGAATTTAGAAAAGGAATCCCCAAAAAACATAAAACAGCAGAACTTTATACTCAAACACTCCCCAGTGTTTTCTGAATTGCATATGGAAATTCACAATATTCATTACTTGAACAAAGTATAGAGCATGTGAAAAAGGTGAACCCACTCGAATAACTGATTCCGTTTATAATGATGTTGCATGGTAGAAGTTGAGTGTCGATATCAACTTGAAGCGTACCGCCAGATCAATACGTACCACAAATAGATGCGGGAGGCCACACCTACGGCTCCGCATTGATCACCGTGACATTTGTTTAGCTCTCCCACGAAATGTTCTGCCCTTGTCACAACATTCGAAGAAACTCACAGGAATCAATGGAGCCTGTACCCAACGCGCCGCCTCAACGGGGAATTGATGCGTGAACCCAAAATTCAGCCTCGCCTTCAACCCCATTTTGTTCTGTTATTAACTTAATTATTAAAAGCAACCCGCACACTCTTGGAAGTGATTTTATTTCACGTTACACTCTTGGGGAATTTGAATGGGATATGTTTCTCTCTCCCTGACCTAGCTTTTAAAAGTGATCTTCTTGAACAAACAGCAAAAGTGTTCCCAACAGTTCTGGTAAAAGTATAGATCAAAGCTGGAATTAAGAGTTTGTCGGGGGGGGGGGGGGGGGGGCAGTCCTTTACAAAGAAACAGTAACATGTATTTCCATACACAAACACAGAATATATAGGACATTGGCTGGGATTAGTACAGTATGCTACTCTCTGGAGAAGTGTCCAACCATTATGTGTCTATTTCATGGCTTTCAAATTGTGTGTTTTTCTTTCAACTCCAAAACTTTCTGGAGTCTTTCCTTTGATAGTGGAGAATTACATAAGACAAAATATTCGGCCAAATGTGAGTTTTGTTCATGCGGCTGAGGACGTATCTCCCGCACGGCTATCATCTCCATGGTGTCTTGGCGTCATGCTACTCATTGAATGGGGGATGATGTCAGCCTGTCTTTCTTCTTTGAACACCGCAGCTCAATCAGGTGTAAGAACACGGACTATCCAGTAGCAGCTCACTTTGTCGAGGCTAACCATCCCATGTCCTCCCTCAAATACACAGGCGTCGAGCGTGCTGCTCTACCAAGGAGAGGAAGGTAACATGGAGATCCTACTTTGACAAAAGAAGGCTTACTGGATGTCCTCTCTAAAAACATTGACCCCTAGTGGTCTGAATATGGACTTTGATCTCGGGCCCTTCTTATGAACAAATCGTTGTTTTATGAACAAGCCTTATAAATGTATATATTCTTTCTACAGCTTGTTAGCGTACACCTAACGTGTTCCCCCCCTGTTGATGATGCTCATTATACATTAAGGTTGAACCCAAAGATTACATGTAGCAAATATGAAATGAAATACAAAAGAATGATGTGGATTTGAATTAAACAATAATGTATGTTGATGCTAATATGAGGTGCAATATTCCATTTTGTTTCTATATGATAACAGTAGCGTAATATATTGAATATGCCATAAACTATTTATTTGTTTACATCTTTTGTTTTTGAACAGCTTCACAAATTCATTTGAATTGACTTATCATTATGACACACCCCTCACTGTTGTCGTTGGTTGCACTAATCGCACGGTTTTGTCTACATAACCTGGTTCAAGTGTTCATGACGTCACCCCGAGGAAGGCACAGTGATGCCGAAACGTTGGTAAATACCCATGAAATTGCTGGGAGTTTATATATGGAGTGTGCGACTCTCTTTATTTTGATAGTCTTTCTTAAACACGCTGCCATCACATGATTTGGCTTAGTATACAATATAATGTCTGTCCGAAATAGCAGAGCCAGTATTATAAGGGATATGTGTAGATAACGTCAATCTTTCTGTGATTAGTGAAATGACATCAGTGTGTTCCTCTTGCGCTGTCTCGTCCGTCTCTTACTAAACTCCCTAGCTCCTCTCCCCCCTCCCTGCCTCTTCTCAGTCTCATCCCTGTCAGACAAGATGTCTTCTCTCTCTCTCTCTCTCTCTCTCTCTCCATTGCCCCAGGCAGAGTTTCCGTAGTACTTATCAGTGTCCGAGCGCTAGGATCCTTGTAGCAGGGCCGGTGATTTAGCGTAGCATGGGATAAAATAAATGTATCACATTGTTACTCTGGGTTATAAATGGTGGCTGGAGCTGTCATGCGGTGAGGAGGGTGAGGAGGAGGAATGGTGGGGAAGAGCAGGAGGGCTATGTGGCTGGTAATTCTCTGATCAGCTCCTGGCTGTTTCCCTGCGCCTCTTTATCAGGTAGAAAGCTAAGCGCTACTGCTAACCACCAGCGCTGCTTCCTCCGTAGGCTCCGTAGGCTCCATAGGCTCCTTAGGCCAGCCGACACTGGATTAGACAGGAGTAAACCAGACAGAGATAAAGCTAATACAACTCCTCTCTATCTCTCTCTCTCTCGTTCTGTCTCCCCCTTGCAGGCAAGAGTGACCCCTTCTGTGTGGTGGAGCTGAGTAATGATCGGCTACAGACACACACCGTCTACAAGAACCTCAACCCCGAATGGAACAAGGTCTTCACCTTGTGAGTGCACTTCTGCACCCCATGTTGCCACAGACGTACCCACTCATGATCTCATACTGGGTGGTCTCTCTATTTCTCATTCTCTGTTTCTATCGCTCTCCGACACATGCCGCTACTTGCTGCACACACACAAATCAAATTCTGTTTGTTCTTAAATGTACTGTTGTGTCAATTGTGTTACACCTATACCTAATAAAATAAGAAAATAAATCTTATGTTATTTTAAGTATTACAATACGTTTTAAATACATTGACGGATAACCATATGCCTCAATTGTATTGTTATCATAACTTTAATACAAGCGATGATTGTAACAAAGCAATTATAGCTATTACATTTACAAAATATATTTTTTAAAACAGCCTCATTTTAAAAACATGTTCACACTCCCAGTTATCTCTGTTTCCAATTAAGCCACGCGTTTACATTTGCAATAGGAATGTTGTAAAAATGTAAGTGTTACAAGTGTAAATGTTATTGTGGAATGCACATGACAATGCACATTTTTAATGGCAAATTCTCACATTTCTGCAGATATCTCGATTTATCGTTGTGTGGATTAAGCACATTTTCTAAAACATCGTGATTGAATAATGCAATCAAACACTGCCATTTCCAATGTGTTTTCATTCAACTAGCCAAACATTGCACCGTGTATAGGCACTTAGCCTTCTGTGTATCATAAAAATATATTTTGATGAAAGAAAAAAAACATCAACTTTATATTTTGTTTTGTCTTTTCTTTTCTTTTTTTTAGGGGTGGGGGGGTGGGGGGGTAACAGGTACAAAAACAATTAAAGAGTTGCATCCAAAGATAACCCCAACCCATTCCACTTCTCAGTCTCCTTCCACCCGCCCGCATCCTCCCTCCCCAAATCTATTTATTTGACAGTATTATTGATTATTCATACATTCATGCATCGATACGTCTCATACAAAACATAGCTAATTCTAGTAAACCGTGGAGATTGAAACTCTGACGTCTACGTTCCGTTCCCTGCTTCAATCTTTCTGCCTATCAATGTCTTTTTTTTGATTGACATGCTTTAGTTTGAATTGGATTCTAAGACATGACTATGTACACATGTTGATTTCAAATCCATATTATTTATTGCAAATCTTCTTTATGGGGAAATACACTAGCGAATTGGGTCATTGAGTCGTCCTTTGCGCAATGCTGCGCCTCTCTCTCTCTCTCTCTCTCTCTCTCTCTCTCTCTCTCTCTCTCTCTCTCTCTCTCTCTTTCCATCAGCATCCTCGCTAGCCTACTTTTCAAAGATGACATTTCGCAAACCGTGATAACCCTTCCTCCTACAACTCACATCCTCTTTAGTTGAGCACAAAGGTCATAGAGGACTGTAGTTTCATCGTGCTATGAGCGGTGTGGGCAGGTGTCTGATTGTAGTGGTTTAATTGTTGTTCTGTGGCGAGCAGCAACGTGAAGGACATCCACTCAGTGTTGGAGGTGACGGTGTACGACGAGGACCGAGACAGGAGTGCAGACTTCCTGGGGAAAGTGGCCATCCCTTTACTAAACGTGAGTCCTCCTGATGAAATGTATCTGCTATCTCTATCGACTCCCCCTTGGGGAAATACTGTTGAGAAAAACACAACGTTTCTTTTGCAACTGTGGATGAGACTGTGTTATCATTGAGAGAGAGAGAGAGAGAGAGAGAGAGAGAGAGAGAGAGAGAGAATGTGAATGTGGTAATGTTGGGCTGATTCCCCAGGATAGTTAATTTCTCCCTGACAGTGCTGTGGTGGTAATGAACAGGTACTTGTCAGAGTTGCCACAGTTGTTTTGGGCTCTCTGTCAGATGCAGCAGCTGGGGTTCAAAGGTGGCCCAGGGAGTGTATTCAGCCGGGTATTGCCAGACAGACGGCTGTCATGTCCCTCTCCCGCAGATTCAAAATGGTGAACGGAAAGCCTACGCCTTGAAAAGCAAGGAGCTGACAGGGCCAACAAAAGGGGTCATCTTTCTCGAAATAGACGTGATTTTTAATGCTGTAAGTCTTTCTTTTTTCCTTCTCCTCCCCTTTTTTTCCTACTATGCCCCCCCCACACACACACACACACACACACTCCCTCCCCGCTCCAGAATTGTCGTCTTTATGCTGTTTGTCCTTCCTCCCCTGCCGTCCCTTGTCCCCCGTCCTCATTTTCAGTTGAATTATCGAACACTCCCACTCAGCTGCCTTTGTTCGCCCATTTATTCTCACTGTGTGTGTCCTGCCGGCGGCCATCTTAGTTCTGTGTGTGATGGAGAGAGCTCTCGCTATAGCCCGTGACACAGGGCATATGTACTGCCGTGACTCACAACAACATATATGTAATGCATTTAACACAGTCAATTCAGAAATCTGTCTATGCCGTTTTGTGAACGATCCCAGTAGATATAGGACCATATTGTGTTAATGTGATAATGTCCCACCATTGGCTGTGTGTTGATTAAATGTCTATTATCCCCACACCAGGTGAAGGCCGGTCTCAGGACGTTAATACCCATCGAGCAGAAATACATTGAGGACGAACCCAGAGTGTCCAAACAGGTAGGTCAACACCAACGCCCTCTAACCTGCTGGCCCGTTTAGCTCGGCGTCTACCACCGTCCTCCATTATATTACAAATGTTAACAAAACCCAACCGGTCATGAGTGGCATCTTGTGAGGCCACAACAGTGTGGGCAGGAGGGAGAGAAAAACGTCCCCGTCCCCCCCCTCCCGCCCCCCCGGCTCTCTCCTTTACTGTGAGTGGTGAATAGAAATGTCAAGCTGTCAGCTCTGGGGGTGTATAAGTAGATTGGCCATCCTTAGTTGGCCCTCTGTGCCACTGCTGATTTGCACTTCATTGTCACGCCGCTCAATGTGGCGGCCCCACAAAGGGCTGAATCGTGGGGGCTTGCCCACATCAGACGTGTCACATAAACGCCGTTTGGGCTGAGCAGTCACCCACTCTTATACCCTTTTGTCTCTCTCCCCTCCTCTTTCCTCTCGCTCTCCTTCTCTCTCCCTGTGCCAAAAGATGCCCACTCTGCACTTTCCCCTGTGTGCTCCTCCCCACCCACCCACCCTCCCTGTTTGCGCGTCTCTATGTTCATCTGCACTTCACCTCTGACTCGTTGAGATGCCCCATGTCAACGTCTCTGAATGATGATGTCATCGGTTGCTTTAGAGAGATTGCCCCGGTGAGGGCTCTTTTGTGTTGGGCTCGTCCCCGCTGTGGCCCGCTGCCTGTCCATACACACACAAACCCCAAAAGTTGCCAGTTAAATACAGACATTATAAGACATTATAATTAAGACGGTTAATTTCTGAATGCAGGATATTACCAGAGCCGGGACCTAAGCAGGAAAAACTCCACGTCGTAGTTATACCCTAGCCTATAGCCTAGGGTCCAGGGTTTTTCCTGGTCCAGTCATGTGATCACGGGAAAAACTCCTGGCCCTAAATATTAGTACTCACGTTGGTTGCAACGAAATGCGCGGAGCAAACACAGTAGAGAGAGACTTTAGAGCAGTCCTTCTGCTGCTAGTTACAGCTGCGTGATCAAAGCGTGGCCGCGTGAGACCGTGCGGGGATGCGGGTGACTCAGAGTGCTGTTGTCTGCAGGGGATGGATGTCCCCGACAGGACACCGTAGACACACAGTCATTCTCAGTTCACCACTACTCTTCGTTGAATAATGGATTAGGCGGTGGTGTAAAAAGCACAATTCCCCCTTAAACATCCCCGAATCCTCTTAAAGACACATCAGAATAGATATTCCCTCTTCAGGGACTACTTCCTGGATGTGACCTGATTGGCTGACTTCTATTCTGTCGTGTCGTTATGGCATTCCGTGATTGGAACACAGCGGAATGGGACAAGCGATGCTTTCTCCCTCGCTGGCCAGATGCCGGCATGGACTCCCTAGGGATGTGAAATCATCACAGGCCGTGAACACTATTACTATGACTTAACTCCATTTGACGAGCTAGCTTTAAAAAGACACCGCCTCAGTGAACCTGACTTGATTTAGCGATTGGGTTTCCTGTACGCTCAGCATTTCGTTAACGTTATTGTGCCAATACTTGACCCAACACTAGGCTGGGTGACGTGATGGGGTCTGAGAAACATTTTTTTTTTCTCCAGTATCTCATACCCCATTACATTGGCAGCGACATTACTAGGCAATATTGCCCAAAACATTTTTTATTGACGTTATTATGGCCTGAAGACGTTTTGACCCAAGGCGTGGTTGAATACTTTATTCTGCTTGGTCGTGTTAGAAGTGGAATTTCATAGTAAATGTGTTTTTATATATCTTTTAATAATTCGATAGTCACTACCACATACCGAGGGACATTGTTGGGGAATCTAACTAATTGTTAACATGCGATGGTTTATTGACCTATTGACGATGACATGTCATGAGCAACTAATACCCAGGGCTGACAAGGCCATAGAAAAACCACATGATGGTAACACTTAGAGCGCCAGCGAAGGCACCGCGTGGGAAAGACAGTTGGCGGACTTAGGCAGGAAAGCTCATTGAGATGTGATGACAGACGCTGACGTAGCGTTTGAGTTCCAGAGGAGTCCTCCGAGAAAATGTACCTCTGCCAAGTTTTTCCCAAGCGCCAGGGTTCGGGGATTTCGCAAACGTCTCATATACAATCTTCTTCGTTATCGGTCACCTGTGGCCTGTTTTTCGTTTTATTGGGACAATCCCATGGTTTTAAGCCAGCCTATTATCAGACAGCTGCAAGATGGCTTTGTTTATATGATACATTTTCCAGACACGATTCCTCCTCTCCTGTCTTTAGACAAGCGTCATCTATATTTAGCATACAGCCTACCCGCTGTCCTATATTGACCAATCAAGTAGCAGTTTGTATAATACTCTGTCATTACCATGCCTGTGTGTATCTTCCTGCGTACATACGCGGCATTGAAGAAGTCTAAGTGTAGTCCCACTCGTTGTCCCCGCCGTTCTCTCAGTCCAAGTGTAGTCCCACTCGCTGTCCCCGGCGTTCTCTCAGTCGAGAGGGCGTGGAGTCCACGTGACGGCATAAGGAAGCTGTCGAGTGAGGGTCGCCTCCCGAAAGAATCGACTCCTCGACTCCTGGGCCGCCGTCAACGCCGGCTGTAATTGTTATGTCTGTTTCCCCGAGTCGTGTTCACGACCGCTTATGTCACGTCTGTGCTCTGTCCAGTTGCTGCTGCAGAACTTCAACAGAGTGAGGAGCTGCATCCTGTTCCTCATCAACGCCGGCTGCTACATCAACAGCTGCTTCGAATGGCACTCGCCTCAGAGGAGCATCTGCGCCTTCCTGGTACTAATGCATTCATTTCCTTTTACACGCCTCGTGTACATATATATATTTACGGATGACACAGTACACATAGGCTACATATGCGCACACTCATAGGCCCCTTTCTCATACTGACCCTTCTGGGTTCCATGTAGAACTCTTTCCACAGAGGGTTATACATTGAACCCGAAAGGTTACTCCCTGGAACCAAAAAAAGGTTATACCTGGAGCTAAAAAGGGACAGCCGAATAACCCCTTTGGAACCTGTCTTTCTAAGAGTGCAAGAGACAATGTAATGTTGATAGTGAAGTCTTGTTGTAAATGGCAGTCTCTCTCTCTCGCTCTCTGTCTCGCTCTCTTTCGCTCTCTCTCTCTCACTCTCTCTCTCTCTCTCTCTCTCTCTCTCTCTCTGTCTCTCTGTCTCTCTGTCTCTCTGTCTCTCTCTCTCTCTCTCTCTCTCTCTCTCTCTCTCTCTCTCTCTCCCTCTCCCTCTCTCTGGTGATGACAGCTGTAGTCAAGTCCTGCTCTCTGCCTGTCACCTGTACCTGGTATTTAACTGTAAAATATAATTGGTCTGCAAAGCAGCTATCACTAAAAGGACACCCTCCTTTAAGCCTCTGAGTGGCTGAATGGTACTACACACGGACAGACAGATAGACTGACAGACAGACTTTAAATCCTGTCCTTTGCGCAGACATAAGTAGAGACATGACCTGTCTGTTTTAGAGGTTCTAGTGATGCCTGAGCCCTTTCCTTGGGAGACTAAATGTCGCTGTGTGAACTATTAGCATTTGCTGTTTGACACATTTTAATTTCTGCGGAGGGTTGGGAGTGTGTGTGTGTGTGTGCGTGCATGTGTGTGTGTAGGTCATCATGCCGTCACAAGACAGAAGCCCGGAGAGAGGCGTTATTGATCAGTTAACATTTTGCTTCTGTGTGTGTGTGTGTGTGTGTGTGTGCACGCGCGCGTTTGTGCCAATTGTTTTTCTAACGAGAGGAATCGCTGCTGTGTGTTCAATCTGAAGACCCTTCGTCTGTCTGTGTTGGCACGTAAGCACTGCACAGTTTCCATGAAGTTGTTAGAAGACATTGCAACTGGTGTGCTGTAGAAAGGTGTGCTCTGCATTCTCGGATTCCTGGTAAAAGGTGTCTAACGCCATGGAACATGAGGTGTGGGCATCTCATTGAGTTCTCTCTCTCTCGCTCTCTCTCTCACTCTCTGTGTCTCTCTCTCTTTCTCTCGCTCTCTCGCTCTCTGTGTCTCTCTCTCTCTCTCTTTGTCTCTCTCTCTCTCTCTGTCTCTCTCTCTATCTCTCTCTCTCTCGCTCTCTGTGTCTCTCTCTCGTTCTCTCTCTCTCTCTCTCGCTCTCTGTGTCTCTCTCTCTCTCTCTTTGTCTCTCTCTCTCTGTGTGTCTCTCTCTCTCTCTAACTATCTCTCTCTCTCTCTCTCGCTCTCTGTGCCTCTCTCTCTCTCTCTCTAGCTCTGTCTCTCTCGCTCTCTCTCTCTTTGTCTCTCTCTCTCTTTGTCTCTCTCTCTCTCTCTCTCTCTCTCTCTAACTCTCTCTCTCTCACTTTCTCTCTGTCCTTCCTGCGCCTCGTGTCAAAGTGGACATGGCCGTGGGCTGTAATTGGGAGTTTGGAGAGGACCCTTAAGCAACGCCACAGTGTATACTTGTACTGTCAGGTCCTCTCCTCCACACAGGTAGTGCCTCCTTCTCCCCTCCCTCGCTTGAGAGGCCTCTTAATCACTTCACTCATCTCTCTAAGTGGGTTTTTATAGGGGGCCTGTCTGGCCAAGGTGGTACGCTAGTGAAGTGTGTGTGTGTGTGTGACTGTGTAGTGGTAGTTGTAATAGATATTTTTGGAGCAACCCATTTGTTGTAATACTGCTTATTCTGACCACACACACACACACACACACACACACACACACAGCAGTAATGTAATACCTTTCTGTCTCAGATTAGTGTCCAGACAGATCCAGTCTGGTGGGCTAACAGGTACAAATCCTCTCTTCCTCTCTCTAGTTTGTTCTCCTGCTTTCCTTCTCCCCGTATCTGTCCATCCAGCCACATGTGCGCCTCAGCCATTAGCGCCAACTGCGATTAGAGTCGTGTGTGTGTGGTAAGTGAGCCTCACACACCACACAACCCAGACAGAGAACCAGCCACTGTGGCAGCAGTGCCCGCGGCGTTGGCACAATGGGCAGAGCTGGAGTTACCTCCCGTCCCGCACCACGGGTGGTGTGTGTGTGTGTGTGGGAGAGGAGGGGGGTTAAGCGTCTGCTTCCTCTCTACCTGAACACCTGCAAGCTGAGCCCCCCCCCCCCCCCCATCTCCTCCCTCTCTCTCCCTCGCTCCACCACTCTCATCCCCCCTTCCTTCCCTCCCTGCATGTGAGCTGGGGCCATTGTCAGGCTCGGTGGTGTTGGGTTCTGTTTGGTGAGTCATGCCAACTCTCCCCGGGGCCCCTGAAAGACAAGGCTGTTATTGCTCCAGGGACCGCAGGCCTCAGCAACTCTTCCTCCAAACAAATTTGCCGTAACTTTATCCGCAATTGAGCCTTGAATTGGGAGCAAATAAAGCCGGCTTTGTGAGGCCCAGGAAGGGTGAGAAGGGCAGGAGACGGGGGTTGTGTGGAAGACAGGAGAAATGATACCAGGGCCTTTTATTTGGGGCGAAGTAGGACTCTTATCTGTGGGAGAGCCCAGACAAGGAAGTTACTTCTGCTGGAAACTGGAGCACCTATCACCTGCTTTGCATTGAGATAAAAATTCACCCTGCTGAAATAAAATAAAAAATAGAAAAACCTATGGCACTGGCACACACACACACACACACACAAACACACACCTCTCCTCTCTTGACTCCACTTGTGAAAGCTTGCTAACTTTTAACAGCAGGATTTTGTTTTTGCCACAGAGCAATGGACAGCTTGGAATAGATAAACTATAACATTTTTACTACCTCTCTGATTGGAAAAATGAGGGAGAGTGAAATACAATGGCAGGTTGAGCCAGAGGACACTGTGGAGTCTGGGGTGTGATTGTTAAAGACAGACAGAAGCACATCTGAAGATAATTATCTCTGTTTTATTCTCATTCATGGACACCGTTACAGGACAGGACCATTTGTGGGTGTCTTTAGTTCATTTTCTATTGCAGATTGAGTGTAGTACCTGGTCATATCTGGCTCCACGTTTCAGATGTCATGTCCAACTGCTCCTTATCAAATGCGAAACAGCTCTAGTTACTTGTCTCACCAGCAGGGGGCAGTCTAGCACCACAGAATGGGACTGTCCTGTCCAACGAAGTAAGACAGGCTTCCAGTCAAACATGACTTGTTCTATTTGCTGTCTGGCAGCGGTCGGCTAGTATCTGGAGTCGATGTCCATGTAATAAAGATAAAGCCAACTTAACTCTGAAATTCAAAACTCCAGTCGACTTCTGGAGGAGAGGAGTAAGACTAGTACACGCTCCATGTACGCCAAAGCACTTCCTATCCAAGCCGTAAAGCCGAGCACCAGAGTGGTGTTCAGTAAACCACATGATGCCCAAAACCATAAAGCCCAAATCCTCTACCTTCATCAAAGTTTAGTAGATGAATGAAACACTCATCTGTTCCCGAATCGGATTGTGTTTCCTAAGTCTGTGCCGTGTGTGCTTTTGACAAGGGAATGCTTCATAAAGGCAGGGACGTTATTCATTCTATCGAAAGTTAAATGATTGTGTGTCTACTACATGTTAACAAAATAATCATTTAGAGTTTAACATGATTATCTGCTGTTTTTGCTGTTTATTAGTTTGTAGAAATAACCAAATGTTTTTTTTTTTTTTTGGGGGGGGGGGGGGGGGGGGGGTTGTTTTCATGTCACATAATATGCCATAAAACGTTTGTCTGGTATAAATAAACGCACATGTACTATTTCCCATTTGAGATGATTAGAATATCTATATTCTCGTATTGGATCAACGGAGGTACCTAGAAGAGTTTTTCTAATTGTTTCACTGAAGTATATTTTTATTTTTGTATTTTGTATTCAGTAAGGTTTTTAACGGGCTGGTTTGCTGTGATTTGGAAACAAACTGCACGTCTATTAAGCGGCCTGAGCTCGGCACGGTTGTGTATGATGCTCTGAGTTGAATATGTCTATGTTCACTTTTGATGCTTCTCATTCTGTTTCCATGTTGACATTCTTTGACATAAGAAAATGTTTTTATTTTTTTTTGTTTTTTTATCTACATAACATCCTCTGCTAGCGTAAATCCTAATGAGTTAATAACATTTTATGCCGTGTTGAGGCTGTTTGCCAGAAGAAGAACAGTGAATCGCTCTTGTTTCAGTGTGGGACAAATAGGAAGTGAACATTTGCATTGTATTCTCCTTCTATCTAATACTCCCGGGACCTAATTCGAGGGAGTTTGTGTAATGCAAACATGCATGTGTACGCACGCATGTGCACCCACGCGCACACACCTATACAGTCTCGCACCACGAGACTTTCGATGAGTTCTCTGAATCAGGAGGATAACGTGACAGAAGTTGATGCGGGGATGGAGCAAAGCCGTGTCTCCAAGGCTAGTGCTGCCGCTCCGTAACACTAGCCTGTGAGCTGTGTGTGGGGAGCTCTGACATTTCCTGGGTGCACACACACACACACACACACATACACACACACACACACACACACACACACACACACACACACACACACACAAAGCAAAGCACATACTGTATACAGCTTTTTCCCTACTCCCCTCTGCCTTTTTATCTCAATGTGTTTTGCTCTTTCTCCAGTCACAGACCTCCACGGCTGACACTCTCTCCTTCCTCCCCAGGCAGAAAGCCTCTCGGTGGGATAGCAATGTGGGGGATGTGGTCTCCTGGTCCTGGGGAAAGGTCCCGGCGCTGCGGGCTCTTCTCCCCAGCCGAGGGGCTGTGAGACGGGGCAGGCTTGGCCTCTGATGGGCCGGGGTGTCGGGTTCCTCCAGCTGTCAGTCACAGCCTCGCCCAGAGCTAGAATAACCAAATGGGGAGGGATGAGGTGGGCAACAGGTTAAATAACCCCAGGCGCAGGGAAACGAGACGGACAGACACACCACACACCAGCCAGACACTGCAGAGGAGGGGGGAGCTGCAAGTCCTCTCAGAAACACTTCAAAATATCACGCCTTCGTATGAGAACGCATAACGTATAATAGACAGGGAACAACTAGGTTGGTTAAGATGTATTTATACACTGTATGTGTGAAGTTATATTTAGGTGTAGAACATTAATAGGCATAAGAGAACTGAATTGCATTTGTTTGGAAAAATAGCTTTTTTCCTATTTTGCTCAAAGACACAAGTGTTCAGGGTGATGTGGTTTCGCTGCTTCAGTGCTAAAAGACCCTGTGAATCTTTATTTCTCCTGCGTGGTCACTGCGGTGGGACTGTGCAGTACAGTAACAGTAGATTAGTGAGAGCGGTTCCGTTTGTGTTCTGACATTAGACTGGAGTGGGAGTGCTAGAGAAAGAACACTAGATAATGCTGAGCCCACACACAGACAGTATTTGTGGCGGCTTGCGGAAGGATGTGGAAGTAGGAGGACAGGTACTGGAGGTTGCTAAGCACTCCTGAATTATTGAAGAGTATTCCTCCAATTCCCTAAACAGACCTTTATTAAAGAAAACGAAAGAGACGGAAATAGGCTGGCCACCATGGTAGTACTGCACTGTGGACGGAGATATTTGGCTCTGAGCAATATGCTAATGTCCAATTCATTTGTAATGTTTTATTTATGTCTTTGTTTTGTTTGTGTACACAAATATCTCAACTGGTTAAATTTGTATGAGTGCATGATTTGTGGTTGTGTGTGTGTGTGGGGGGGGGGGGGGGTCTTGTCAACTTTTTAGTTGTTTAAGAGATTGGGAGTTTTATGTGGCTTTTGTAATTTTGTTATAGCTTAGTGGTGGTAAGTTACACATTCATTTTAGATGTGTGTGTGTGTGTTTGCGTTGGGTTCCGAGGCTGTAAGGGATAGGCCAATGATCCGCGGAGATGGAGAGGGAGCCCAGCACAGTACAACACACCTGACCACTAGTGCACTAGTGCCCAACCCAGTACTAGAGATATGTTAGGGCAGGGGTTTATAGAGGGAGGCCGGGCGCGGACACAGAGGTGCAATGTCCTTTTAGGTCAACAGGAGGGAAGATGTTGAAGCTTTTATTCCTATAGCCTGTAAATTACGGGAGGAGGAGAGAAGGTGAGGACTCACACGTACCCCACGTATCCACCTACACATCAGCTGCTCCACGAGAGGCATGCAAGGAACTGAAAGAACGTTAGTAAACTCCAGCACTTTCCCGCTGATTATGAGATATACATTGATCGAAATGTATTGTATTATTTCATTCAGCCGAACGTATAGCTTTGTCATGTATATATCATAATTGACCGCGCAAGGTGAGACTGCCCGATGTATCGGCTGTTTCCTGTTTCAAACCTCATTTTCATTGTCAGTGAAAGTTTACCATTAAGGCAGTAACAATCTATTGTGAATGCATTTGCAACAGATGCAATTCATTTCAAAGCGTAGTCCTCCCATCCCAATTTCAAGTCTTTTTCTATAGACTTGAAATAGTGAATGAACATTTTGCGTCCTTGAGTTTGATTCATGTGCATTGTCGGAAAATATATGAATATGTATAAAATATTTTCACCTGGATTAGTATTTTTTTTTTTACATTGCTATTATGTATTTTCTACATTGATCATTTCCAACAAAAAAATAGATATGTCGGAATATGTTTTTAATGTTTCGAGAAATAATTTAACTGTTTTTATCTATTCTTTCACAAAAATGTGCCATCCTCCCCCCAACCCAAATAAATAAATAACAGTCAACACACGTTAAAACAATTTGACATGAGTGATTTTGTGTTTTTTATGTCTCCTCAAGCATTTCAATTTCACAGGATCATGATCATTTATGTTCGGGTTGCAAAAGACTCTGTACTAAACAGAATACAGCTTTTGGGGCACTCAGTTCTGGAGTTACGCTTTTTATTTGTTAGGATGAGAGATGGGGGATAGAGAGGGACAGGACAGATGACTATGGAGGTGGAATAGGGGTATTTGGAGCTGGGGTGACAGGGTTATGGGCATCTCGGGGTGGGTGGGGTTGGGGTGACAGGGTTAGGGGGCTCATGGTGTGGCAGGTCAGGTGCTGGGTTGAGGGTCGGAGGGTTAAGGTCATGTTGACTAGTTGTGCTTGAAACAGAGAGTGACCTCAGGCCTGTGGATGACGGATGATTGGCGTGGAGAGGGAGTGTTGTGACGGTCCGTACTTATCCTCCTCATCCTCCGTTTGAAGGTGGAGGGTGGCCCTGTTGGCCTCGTAGGCCCTGTCCCAGCTCTGGGTTCAGGGGTCCTGTTTTGTCACAACAGCCGTCCATTTAAGGCTTTCTTCTATTTGATTATCATACATATATTATTAAATGTATGGGTCTGTGTGCTATGTTTATGCGTATGCGCGCTATGCGAATGTGTGTTTGCAGTTTGAGGTCAATGCAGGTCTCTGCTACATTAAGTCCCAAGTGTTTCTCTCTCTCTCTCTCTCTCTCTCTCTCTCTCTCTCTCTCTCTCTCTCTCTCTCTCTCTCTCTCTCTCTCTCTCTCTCTCTCTCTCTCTCTCTCTCTCTCTCTCTCTCTCTCTCTCTCTCTCTCTCTCTCTCTCTCTCTCTCTCTCTCTCTCTCTCTCTCTCTCTCTCTCTCTCTCTCTCTCTCTCTCTCTCTCTCTCTCTCTCTCTCTCTCTCTGCAGCTCTTTGTTCTCGTGGTGTGGAACTTTGAACTCTACATGATTCCTCTGGCTCTGCTGCTGCCGCTGGCCTGGAACTATATCCTTGTCGCTTCGGGGAAGGACACCAGGCAAGACGTGGTGAGTGTCCCTGTTGAAGTATCCCTACGCCGTTCTGCCCCTTTAATTGTCTCGTTCTAGGTCATATGGCAAGCGCTTACATCTCACACACATTTCTGTCAATCATCTCTTTTATCTCATTTCAATATGGATTTTATCCTGAATATACTGTCATCTTTACTATAGAAAAAACACGTACAAAAAAATGTATGTAGTAAAAAAATATATATAATGTGTACGTGCTAAGACATCATTATTGTAAATATGTATTTGTAAAAACAATAAAATCAAATAAAAAGTGGACAAAATCCAGTAAACATAAAGGTAACAGATGTGGACTAGGGAGTGGACAACATTGTGTTGGCACCTTCTCTCTAGATGTAGAAATAGGACTGAAAAGAGTCGCAAAGTTAATGCAAACAAGAAACAGACACCGAGGGAAAATTCTTTCCATTACGCTTCTAAATGAGAAACGCCAATTGCCTTGAACTTTCAAGAATCGCTCTCAAATTCTTCCTCTTGCATAGGAGGAAATAATAGCTTGTCACCTTGAGCAACGCTACGCCACTTACCTGGTATTATATGTATTTAATTGTGTTTTTTGTGGTTTTTTTTATCTCCTATTCCAATTAAACAGTGTCAAAGCAATGTCACGGAGAAGTGGACATGTTTTAATCACCGGGGTGTAGTTGGAGAGTCGTGTGACGCAGAAGCTGCACCGGAATTGTGGTGCGAGCGTGAACAATGAAGTGATTCATTTTAATAAGAGCATTTCCAGACTACCTTCCAGAATGCACAATAAAGAGACCACATGTTGTCCTCTCTTAACGTATATGACTTCATCTTTCACGAGGTCGCAGTTCAGCAGATTGTTCAGGATATGGAACAGATAGCCGTTAAACCAATGAAAACAACAGGCGAAACGAATTTGAATAACTGATTGTCCTTTTTTTTTTTAAACAGGATGTAGCTGTGTGTACTAGTTTTAGTATTACCTGAATGTTAGGAAATACTTGAACAGGCTTCAGGCATAGATGTGTTCAGCCATTGCAGACATTATTGTAGCTGGGTCACAATTAACAGCAAGAAATGCATGTATTTTTACAACGGGCAGTTAAACTGAGTGTAAAACCCACGTACGCACATAGCAGTGCACACATGCAGCTTTGTCGTTTTTGTACCTTGGTGCTTCGCTCCTGCTTCAATGCTCTGTATATACAGTATTTCCCTGTAGATGGCGACATTGCTTGACAGAAATCTGTAGACACAAACCAAAAAAAAGGATTTCATTATTTATTTGCCTCCATATGATCTATGAATAACGATGTTATTTCACCAGGCACGTTTTAATTGAATTAAAGCAATAAAGATTGCATATACCTATTCACTTCACATACAAATAACTCTCTATGCAGAAGAGCCCCCCCCCCCCCCCCCCCCCCCTGCCCATTCCTACTGTCTCGAGGACTCCCCGAATTGGCTTCTACATTAAAACCAGTTAACACTGTAATGAGTGGTATTTATCTGATAGAATAAAAAAATGTCCCCTCTTCTTGTGAACACAGTATATTATTCACCCCATATCAACATCAATTTACACTTCTCCTCATTCGGAACAGTATTGTGGCCGATGAGTACAAGACCAGGAATTGTAACGGACTAAAGTGGCCTGACCAGGAACGATCCTGGGCCCAGAGTTTTCCCTGGTCAGATCACATGTTAAGGAAAATCTCCCAGCCTTATGACAACTGTGAGATGTGAGCCCTGGCCAAAACCAGGTCAGCTGGCTTTTTGTCTGTCTGTCCGGCTGTCTGTGCACGTGCGCTTTTGCGTGCCTGCAGAACCAGGTTGGTGTGGTTCACTATTAGTGACCTGTGCTTCCAATGAAAGAGGAGGGTTCAGACAGAGCTGCCATTATGTTATTACTCCCCCCTACTCTTTTCTCTTCCTCCATTGTTCTACAGTTTGACGATTGTAACCACAACAGATGAGGTATTGGGGGGGGGGGGTTCCGCTCCCCGCCACAGTAAACAAACACACGGGTATGCTTCCCATTAACCAAAGCCGCTGACTGAGCCCCATTCCCATGATGAGCCACAGCACTCCACTCCACTCACACACAGTCCCCTAAAAAATGGGAAGTTAGTTCATTATCAACTCCTGGGACGGAGTCTCTCGCACTCTCTCCCACTGTGTACATTCTATATGGGGGATGCGTGGGCAGGAGAATGGGAGTAATTGTTTTAGATTAGCACCTTTCACTTACATCCGAGACCATTGCGCCGAAGGAACATGCCGTATAGCTGGCACAAAAGACGTCCTCTGTAGAAAATCACCGCTCTTGGCGTGTGATATCAGTGCCTCCATCTCGCCTTTCCTCTCTTTGTCAGTGTCTGAGCACTGCTGTGCAGGATGGTTGAGGAGCTGTGATATGTTATAGGGGCCATTCTCTAGGAGTGTATCATCCTGCTTCTCCCACCTGGGCTCGGCTGCCATCTTCACATTGGCAGACAGACAGACAGACAGACAGACAGACAGACAGACAGACAGACAGACAGACAGACAGACAGTAATTTCACCTTGCAGTAATATGAGCCCTCTGCTGCGGAGTCACACACACAGCAGTTGAAGCCATCCAGAAAGCACTATAGCACTAGGAGAAGGACAGTTTTGTAAGGGATATGATTGTGTATATGATATGAAAATGATTGTCCCCCATGTTACACACACACACACGCGCGCATGCACGAGCCAAGCTCTCTTTCACGGCCGCACACACACACACGCACGCACACACACACACACAGACACTGATGTATCCCCAAAGGCATGTCCCTGTTTGTTTTAAAGCAGTGTTTCACATTCTGTCACTGGTGTCGGGGGGGGGGGGGGGGGGTTTAGAGAGAGAAAGAAAGTTGTGGCCCCCTCGTTCACTCGCCTGGAAAAGAAAAGAACAACCCAGACACTAAATACTTTAAAGAACATGTTAAATGAAACCATTGTGCTTCACCAAAAGGGTCAGCATCCGGAAGGCTGTGGTTTTTCCAAAAACGTGGGATGAGGGTAATACTGGAGGAATCTCTCTTGAGGGGGGGGGGGGGGGCTCAGTTGATTACAAACTCCCTAATGAAATAAAATGAGTTCCATGTGATGGGTTCAATGTGAGTATCCCTCTCGTATTCTATACCAAAACCACAGCCCTGTCCATAATGGGTAAACGAACACACTGTGTTTCTACACGCTGTAATTTTCACCTCAGGGTCACTGGCGCTCTGGTTACTCTACACAACCTGGTTCAAGCATTCGTGACACTAAACTGAATAAGGCACGGTGATACCGAAACGTTGGTGTTTTTTTTTACACCCAATAATTTACTGGGAGGTTTTATATATATATATGGAGTGTGCAACTCTCTTCATTTCTATTACTCTCTTCCTATACAACATATATCAGACCAGTTCTCCTCATGCAAGCCTTACCTTCACCAGTAG
>NC_048575.1:42648872-42673872 GCF_013265735.2 Oncorhynchus mykiss | reverse complement strand
CCAGGGCTGGGTCAGCGCAGACGGAAGGCCCCCCCTGTGAGGGCCAGGGCTCTGACAGCTTGTGAAGGGCCCGTATGGGTCAGACAAGCTCTGCCTGCCCACAGTCCTTATCAGCCTTCCAGCCCTCCCCTCTCCTCGCCCCTCTCCTCCAGCGCCAAAGCGCACACACACACACACACACACACACACACAGAGACAGCATACCAAGCAGGGCCTGGAGGGGACTGGAGCAGACCCCGGCAGCTGGAGAGGTTAAAACCCTCTCACGTATCAAAGAGGAAGATGAGGAGAAGGAGAGGGGGAAGAGAAGAGAGAGGAAAAAAAGGAGAGTATATCTTCATGTTCGGCGGGATGTCTGCCTTGGCGTCAATTCCCCTAGCGGCTGTCATTCGGAAAGGTTAGGAGGAAGACAGCAGAGATAGTGGTGGTAGGAGGGTGGTGGGGGTGTGGGGGGTTGGGGGACGGCGTTCGCTTGGCAGGGCGGACGTCACCGAACTGGGGTGAAGAGGATGCCAGCGGCAGCTCAGGGGGTCGAATGGTGATGTCGATCTTGTCTGGTGTGTGCATGTGCGTGTTTATCCTTGTGTGTGTGTGCGTGTGTGTGTGTGTGCGTGTTCAGGTTCATCGACCCATCCAAGGCCTGAGTGGTATTCCAGAATTCACACATCCACTGTAGTTTTCCTGTTCTCTCTCCTCCCACAGCCGGCAGGCCTACTTCAAGTGTCCTGTACTTGCCTACTGTACATCAATATCTCTGTCAGCTCCCTGTTCCCTGCTCCTTTAGGGCACACAGGTGTCAGGATCTCCGGCCTACTGGGGCTTAATGACCAAACAAGAGGAAATGGCTTGCCATGGCACTGACCCTATAGGCTGGTTTTAAACAAGCCAGACTCACATAAACTCTGCAGGACACTTGCCCTCCAGGACATGTGTTCACGAGCACTGCTCCATACTAAATGGTCTATACTTTAATTATACGTTTCACCAGTGGCGGTGGGTGCCGCTTAAGATGAGGGAGGGCAATTATTTTTTCATGAGCATTGTTTTTTTTCTATTACAGCATATTGGATGACTATCATTCATATTCCTTTCACCCAGTTCAATGTAACAGCGATAGGTTTAGATTACTACATGATACTAAAATGTTCCCTATACCCATCATGAGGTTGCTACAACCATGACCTATAAACAAAAGTTTGCAACGTAGGTGCACACCGGTCAGTGGCACATTCAATGCCACCTTGTACACTCTTTCCTGCATCCAGCTGAACTAGGATGTAATCATTAGCCCAACAGTTGCAAACAAGAGTTTCTATTGGACAAATTCAGGTATGTTTATCCCCGTTTCTTTCCGTATGCTTTTGTTTAAGACATTTTTTCAACAGAATCGGAGGAATAAATACACCATTCACTTTCATAGCCACATACAAACAGCTCGTTGTATCCCTTTTCACATCTACGCGCTGTCCTCCTCTCACCTTTTCCCTTCACTTGTGAACTGGGACCAGGCGGGAAAAAAAACTTTGCAAGCCAAACCTTCATATCATAACCGCTACACACAACGTACATCATTGTCACCCTATTGGCTAATGCGGTACAGTGTACAGTCAGAAAGCAGTTTAGCAGTTACAATGGTGGGCCCAGAAGGCAATAATTTAGTCAAACCAAAAGCTTACCTTGACTTGGAAGAGTTCCAGTGTTGGATAGTCATAGCCAGCTAGCTAACATAGCATCCCTCTGTTTGAGCTGGGTGGTTGAGTAGGCTAAACTAGCTAGCGGAATTTGCTAGCTAAGTCTGTGAAAAAAATATATAGAAAATATAGCTAGCTTTTTGTCTCTCTCTCTGTCACTCTCTCTCTCTCTCTCTCTTGCTCCTCCTTAATTTTTGAATAAATGAATGGGTTCAAAATTGTTAAAGTATTGTCTTTCTCTATGAGTCTACTACTCACCACATTTTGTGCACTACAGTGCTAGCTAGCTGTAGCGTATGCTTTCAGTGCTAGATTAATTATCTGATCCTTTGATTGGGTGGACAACATATCAGTTCATGCTGCAACAGCTCTGATAGGTTGGATGTCCCCCGGAAGTTGTCATAAGTACTGTGTAAGTCTATGGAAGGGAGTGAGTACCATGAGCCTCCTAGGTTTTGTATTGAAGTCAATGTACCCAGAGGACGATGGAATCTAGCTGTCCTCCGGCTACACAATGGTGCTATCCTACAGAGTGCTGCTGAGGCTACTGTAGGCCATTGCAAAATAGTGTATTTGAATCAATTATTTAGTGACATGTGAATATATTTTGTAAAAGTTTTATCTAAAAATACTAACTTTTTAAATGTTTCACTATTTTTATTTTTATGAAATCCACTGAGGAGGATGGCCCTCCCCTTCCTCCTCTGAGGAGTCTCCACTGCATTACACCTAGCTATGTATTTTACATATTTCACATGTGCAGGATCTTTATATGTATTCCTGTACCCTCTGTAATCTGTGAGTATAACCTGTACCGTTCAGATGCTTTGAATATGTTAATTTCCCCTCTGGTAAAGTGTTGGATTGAAGCGCGTCGTGGGCTGTGTGAACGTTACACGATCCTGTCGACATTGAGTCTTTGAAGCATCGGTTTGTAATGATAGTAATTCAAACGATGCGATAAGGGGATAAACAGCTGAATGGTACAATATACCCAAAAGGTGTTCATCATAACAGGACAGGGGAAATTGTTGAATTCATCAGCACCGCGCTGGTAATTGATGTCTTCCGGAGACAACAGCGTTTAGTTGTGGCAATCTTCAGGGCAGATGAGATGACATGTCTTTCCTTTTATTTATGTATAATACTACGCCCTCTCGTAGCGGTGAACAAGGCTGTTCTCTTTACCCCAGGCAAGAGGGGAGAAGAGAACGTAGGGGGGGTGGGGGGGGGGTGACGGTATCCTTGTCTCTGTCGGTAATGCTGATATTCTCTCTGTTTTTAGATAACATGGGGCCTACAGTATGTTACTGTGCTGTATACTGTAGTAAAAAAAAAAAGGCTGTGTTTGGAGAAACCCATGATCCATTTTGAGCGCGTCCTTTGTGGTTGTTGATTCTAACTCGGTGCCCAGGTCTTTATTGTAACGAGAGTTATAGATGCGGGACACTTGCTCGTTAGCTCGGTAACCGTTGATTGCCGTGGTCGCCAATGGATTCCAGCGAATGGGCAGGAGTAGAACAAGTTAGACAACCATACTAAGCTGTAGATAGATACACACACACACACACACACACACAACGCCATGACTTGTATTTACTCTCTCCACGCTCAGCACAACTGGGTTGAACCTCTCTTTGTTTCTGCGGGAAGCTGTATTTACATAAGGAGCTTATGTCAGCCACACTTTTTATTATTCCAGTAAAACAAAGGGACAAAAGCTATTGTTCTGGGAAGTAATGATTTTTGGATTTCGCCAACTTGTTTGCGGGTGCGGGCGGGGGGGTAGGGTAGGGTAGGGGGTATGGGATAATGGGAGGAGATAAATGCAACCCCCTTGGCAGCTTACGGGTTTATGATGCGCCCGTTTGTTTATGGTAATGCCGCTGCGTCTGACCCTGTAGCTTTGATGTGTGATTGACGGGGAGGAGGCAGGAGAGGAGGGAATAACGATCTGTGCCGTCCTACCACTGCTCCTCAGGCAGGCAGGCAGGCAGCAAGAATACACGCGTGATACCACCGACTCTGTCTGTTTCTCCATCCGTCTGTCCATCCATCTGTTTGTCCGTCCTTCTGTCCGTCCGACTATCTACAGATCTCCTCTTTCCCAGGGGATACTAAGTTCAATCACTGATCTGAGTCAACCTGTTTACAGTTGACTCCTCCATCCTTCATTGTTGTGTAATACAACTTTGAGTGCCTGTTTTTTTGCCCCACCTTCCTCCTTGCCTATAGCTAATGGCAAGAGATTGATTCAAAACCTAGTTCATGTGCTTATGTGGGCTTCCGAGGTGATTTAAAAGGCCATTTGAGCGGTTGAAGAAGATACGTATGTATGGTTAATAATGATGTCTTTATGCCTTTTATCAGAAAGGTCAAAACTTTTCCACAACTCCTTAACCTATTTTCTTCAGCATTCCACACATGCATACATACATAGAAATATTTTAATTAACATTTTTACTTTCACCCGGGGGGGGGGGGTGTTTGTGTGTGTTATGGGGGTTAGTGGGAGGACCCTACTGAAATGGCTGTTGTTCCATCAGTTAGGGACTAGTGAAGCAGATAGTTAAACTTCTCTGTCACTGGGGCTTCCTCTGCTGGAGGCCGTCCTCTCCTCTCCTCTCCTCTACCCCTGTAGTGGTAGGAGAGGTAGGGGAATGGGTGGTCAGAGGTGGGCTCAGATTGGCCTGGAAGACTAACAGTCCTACAATCAGCCCTGTATTGACTTGTGTTAACATCAGCCATGTGTACAGTATACTGTACATAGTGCAATCTGTGGTAATGAGAATGAATGAGAATACCTGTCTGCCCCACTTGTGTATTTTTAAATCTCTCTCTTCTTCTCTTGTTCCTGTGGCAACCGCCGTGCAGCAAGCGATGGAGGACTTGCTGGAGGATGAGGATGAGGACTATGAGAAAGATGACAAGGTAATTATCTCTCTCTCTCTCTCTCTCTCTCTCTCTCTCTCTCTCTCTCTCTCTCTCTGTATGCTGTCAAGGGACAGGAAGTCTCTGGGGTGCCAGCGTTCCACACACAGGAAATACAAACACATAGATGCATTGTGTACACTCCATTTCAATACACTCCAAACTTCAGATGCACACGTTCAAATGTGCACGCAGACACGCACGCACGCAAACATCCAAACTTTGAACATTGTTCGTCGTCTTCCTGAAATGGGTCCAGACACGTGGTCCTCTGCCTGTTGTAACCCCTTCATGCATAGCGTCACGGTTGCCAGTTGTTAGTGATTTGCTCTGCTTCGCTCTTCTAAAACGTCCTCTTCTCTTCTTTATGTGGCTATCTACTGTATTTGGAATGCTGATGTGCAGCGTTGGCCCGTTGCGCCGCCGAGATGGGATCACGCTTAAAGCGCCGACTTTAAGGAGCTTCAGGAACTATTTAGGAGCGTTATCTTCTCATTGACTTAGTAATACAAGAGAATATGTGCTTAGCAGCTATCAGGTAACAACAGGTGGCTGCTTTAGTGGGTTAGCTCGCTCGTTTACACAGTGGCAGCTTGTAGCCATACTAGCCTTGAGCTTCCTGATCCTTTCTAGTCCTAGTTAGGGAGAGAGGCGGCGTTAGGCTTCAACGTTACGGAACCTGACATTTGATACTCGCAGCAAGGTTTTCATAGCACCTAAAAGACAACAGAGTAGAATCCTACTGAATAGTCCCAAACCAAATCTGAAGTAATCGTTCCCCAGGTTCTGTTTTGTTTCAGGATGATATTTGTGTGCTATAGAGTTTTTCCTGGTTCTTCCTATGATGTAAATGGCAGTACGTGACATGGTGTGGTTTGTCTGCACACTGATTCGGGGTTATTGTTAGTTTTTTTTGCCCAACACCAAGACCAATTCGAATATCATCTGATTTAGCATCTCTGGGCACTACTTTCGACAAAAATCTCTTCAGTCTGTCCTTTTTATTCGACTTGTATGAGCCTTTGACGAAGCAATTTGTTATCTGAAATGAAATAGCCTGAAGACTCTCTTCATTTAGAGTGGAGTTATTTTAGGCTGACCTCTTTCCAGCCCTTTGAAATATCCAAAGTGCCACAAGTGTCTGTGTGAGATCACAGGGTTAAAAAAGCAGATATTATGTGCACTCCAGTCCACATGCGTCTCGGCATTTTCATTCCCCCTTCCTCCAGCGGCTCTGAGGGAAAAGTTCCACGGCTGCAAGGTTCCAAGGCTACGGTGTACGGGGCGGCGATTGAAGATATGCGTTAAGCAACCTTGAACCTTTTTTCACCTCTCTATCGCTCTACTTTTCTTTTTCTGCATTTCCTCCCTTCCCTCAGAAAAAAATAAACAGGCGTTTGAAAAGATGCAGATTATAGAAAGAGGGGAAAAAAAATACATTTCAACTTTCATATTGAAATGAGGGAGCTGCAGCTCGCGGCGTCTGTCAGATTGAGTCCTGAGCTGATTATTCCACATAAGAGGGCCCTGCTCTTTCTGCACACAGGGCTGAGGCGCCGGATAGCAAGGCGACCACAAAGGCTACAATTGACCAACTCTGGCTTCATACATTTTGATCTATCGCTCCCCTCAAATGTTAGCATTCCATTTGAGCTGTAGGGAAGTTGAAAGGGGGGTGTTTTTCTTCTTTATTTCACCAATATCTGTCTCTTCAAACCACCCTAGCCCTCTCCCTCACTCTTTCCCTCCCTCCCTCCATTCCTGCCCTCCCCCGTTCTCTTTCATTCTTACACCCTCTCCACCCCCTCCCTTATTCCCTGGTTAAGTGCACAACAAATGGAGTTTTGAGGCTGAACAAATTTGTCATTTCCATTCTCACTCTCAGGTATTGAAATGACCTGACGCTCTCATTACCTCTCCTCTTTGCTAAAATTGTATAATATTAAGGTCAGGTCAGAGGAGGCCTTTTTCACGGCACAAAGGTAGAAAAAAAAGATTAATAAATGTGCCAAGGCCTCATTTTAATTGAACCTGAAGCATATGTTGCAAGTATGTGCAATCCGTTCCAGATGTTCAGTTCTGGCCGTGTGTGCTGCTCTTCCCTGTGCACCACAAGGCAGCTATTAGCTGGATAACCTTTGCTCCGGGGGCTAAATGGGGTATTACATGGCAAAAAAGTGGAGCACCTGTTTTTTATTGGGGAGAGGACCCCTTGCAGGCTTTGCCGAGGCCGCCACATGTGTATCCACTTAACAGATTGTTGGGCAATCGTGAAAAGTGTCTTTCTTCTTAGCCAACGCTGATATTAGTCACTTACTCTCAATGAAAGTCCAAAGTCCAGGCTAATTGATGGGGACGGCTCAGTTGTTAAACCCAAGCGGGCACCTGAAGGGGAAAAGAAGAATGAAGCTTAACTCTGTGCTGCTTCTCCCTCCTCTTCCTCCTCCTCCTCTTCTCTCTCTGGTGGTGTGTGCGCGTGCATGTGTGTGTATGTGCGTGCGCGTGATTGCGCTTGTTTGAGCGCGCTGCGTGCCTGCCTGTGAACTGTCCACGTGGGATGAGAACATGATATCAATGCAGAAGACAGTTTTCATAGAGCGTTATAGTACCTGTTGAGATAGTCCAGGTGAATAGCAGTGTGTGTGTGTGTGTGTGTGTGTGTGTGTGTGTGTGTGTGTGTGTGTGTGTGTGTGTGTGTGTGTGTGTGTGTGTGTGCGAATGGCAGGACTTAAAGATGTTCAAGATGTGTTTCCTGCGAACCCTTCCACAGCCAGTAAATTCATGGCAATGACTAGACACACATGTGCGCACGCACGCACACACGCCCGCACACACACAAACACACACACTTGATATACCAAGGTCTCAATGTCATCAATGTCAACACCTGCATTACAGTTGAAGAGCTAAACACACACTAACAGAAAGTGGCCATATTCTAATGAGGGTGTCATTACCTTGGCTGGCACTGGTTCTCACCCCTCCCTCCCTCCACGTCTCTCTGGGCTCCTGCCTGTTGCCTGTCTGTCATCCTCCAGACAGGCCCTCGCTACAGGGGCTCCAGCAGGCGATGGTTCTGCCACCACACACCGTCGGCACACACACACCGCCGTCTGCTCACTCATCCCTGAGAGAGAGGGAGTGAGAGAGAGGGAGGGAGAGGGAGTGAGAGAGAGGGAGGGAGAGGGAGTGAGAGAGACCTATATGATTAACAGACAGCGACAGACAGACACACTCACACACCTACCCCCTGGGGAAAGGGTTCTACATGGAACCCAATAGGGTTTTACCTGGAACCAAAAAGGGTTCTTCAAAGGGTTCTCCTATGGGGACAGCTGGAGAACCCTTTTAGGTTCTAGATAGCACCTTTTTCTCTAAGAGTGTACATGTCAGGCTGGTGACAGGAAAGAGCTGTGGATTTCGAGCATTTGAAAAGGTGCTGAGGACGTGGAAATGTGCCTTTGTCGGCACTCCCCCTCCAAAACATAACGATGGCACAGCACTGGGCTCAAGCCAGAGAGCAACTTATCTGCCGCCATTGTTGCAACCCCTATTACTAGTCTGTTCAACCTCTGTTTCGTATCGTCTGAGATTCCTAAAGATTGGAAAGCGGCCGCGGTCATACCCCTCTTCAAAGGGGGAGACACTCTAGACCCAAACTGTTACAGACCTATATCCATCCTGCTCTGCCTTTCTAAAGTCTTCGAAAGCCAAGTTAACAAACAGATCACCGACCATTTCGAATCCCACCGTACCTTCTCCCCTATGCAATCTTGTTTCCGAGCTGGTCATGGGTGCACCTCAGCCACGCTCAAGATCCTAAACAATATCATAACCGCCGTCGATAAAAGACAGTACGGTGCAGCCGTCTTCATCGACCTGGCCAAGGCTTTCGACTCTGTCAATCACCGTATTCTTATCGGCAGACTCAACAGTCTTGGTTTCTCTAATGACTGCCTCGCCTGGTTCACTAACTACTTCTCAGAGAGTTCAGTGTGTCAAATCAGAGGGCCTGTTGTCCGGACCTCTGGCAGTTTCTATGTGGGTGCCACAGGGTTCAATTCCTGGGACCGACTCTTTTCTCTGTCTACATCAATGATGACGCTCTTGATTCTTTGATCCACCTCTACGCCGACGACACCATTCTGTATACATCTGGCCCCTCTTTGGACACTTTGTTAACTAACCTCCAAACGAGCTTCAATGCCATTCAACTCTCCTTCCATGGCCTCCAACTGCTCTTAAATGCAAGTAAAAATGAAATGCATGCTCTTCAACCGCACCTGACCGCCCGACTAGCATTACTACTCTGGACGGTTCGACTATAACTACAAATACCTAGGTGTCTGGCTAGACTTTAAACTCTCCTTCCAGACTCACATTAAGAATCTCCAATCCAAAATTAAATCTAGAATTGGCTTCCTATTTCGCAACAAAGCCTCCTTCACTCATGCTGCCAAATATACCCTTGTAAAACTGACTATCCTACTGATCCTTGACTTCGGCGATGTCATTTACAAAATAGCCTCCAGCACTCTACTCAGAAAATTGGATGCAGTCTATCACATTGCCCTCTGTTTTGTCACCAAAGCCCCATATACTACCCACCACTGCGACCTGTATGCTCTCGTTGGCTGGTCCTCGCTACATATTAGTCGCCAAACCCACTGGCTCCAGGTCATCTATAAGTCTTTGCTAGGTAAAGCCCTGCCTTATCTCAGCACACTGGTTACCATAGCAGCACCCACCCTTAGCACGTGCTCCAGCAGGTATATTTCACTGGTCACCCCGAAGCCTATTCCTACTTTGGCCGCCTCTCCTTCCAGTTCTCTTCTGCCAATGACTGGAACGAATTGCATAAATCACTGAAGTTGGAGACTTATATCTCTCTCACTAACTTTAAGCATCAGCTGTCAGAGCAGCTTACCTATCGCTGCAGCTGTACACAGCCCATCTGTAAATAGCCCATCCAACCAACTACCTACCTCATCCCCATATTTGCTTTTGTTTGTCTGCTCTTTTGCACACCAGTATTTCTACTTGCACATCATCATCTGCACATCTATCACTCCAGTGTTAATTTGCTAAATTGTAATTAGTTCGCTACTATGGCCTATTTATTGTCTTACCTCCTTACTCCATTTGCACACACTGTATATAGATTTTTCTATTGTGTAATTGACTGTACGATTGTTTATCCCACGTGTTCATCCCACGTGCAACTCTGTGTTGTTTTTGTCGCACTGCTTTGCTTTAACTTGGCCGGGTCACAGTTGTAAATGAGAACTTGAGAATTGGCCTACCTGGTTAAATAAAGGTGAAATCAAAATAAATAAATAAAAACTGCTTAGACCACTGCGCCATTGCAGTTCACAATTCTCTAGCAAGCAGGGAGACTAGTTGATGATACTGGAAACAGGTCTTTTTATTATTATTTTGAATTAAGCCTTCCCCAAACCATAGCCCTAACCTTAACCACGCGGAATCAATACCTAAACTTAACCCTGTTTTAAACCCTGTAACCACGCGGAATTAACCCTGTAACCACGCGGAATCAATACCTAAACTTAACCCTGTTTTAAACCCTGGAACGATGCGGAATAAACCCTGTAACCACGCGGAATCAATACCTAAACTTAACCCTGTTTTAAACCCTGTAACCACGCGGAATTAACCCTGTAACCACGCGGAATTAACCCTGTAACCACGCGGAATTAACCCTGTAACCACGCGGAATCAATACCTAAACTTAACCCTGTTTTAAACCCTGTAACCACGCGGAATTAACCCTGTAACCACGCGGAATCAATACCTAAACTTAACCCTGTTTTAAACCCTGTAACCACGCGGAATTAACCCTGTAACCACGCGGAATTAACCCTGTAACCACGCGGAATTAACCCTGTAACCACGCGGAATTAACCCTGTAACCACGCGGAATTAACCCTGTAACCACGCGGAATTAACGGGTCAAAACTCAACGCTCATCCAATTACGTCAAATTCCGGAGTGAGACTATGAGATCAGGTTGGTACATGAATGCCAAGGCAGCTTTCGGTGTGAGTACAGGACAGCCTAGACTTTCCAGTAGCATCTGTAGGGACTGAATGACATCTATGTCGCAGCTTTGTCTTACACAGCCTGCTGTCCAGAGCTGGAGTAAAGTTATCACCTCCAGGGTCCCTGTGTGTGATAGCCTGTCTCACAGAACGGGATAGAGGGGCTGAAGAAGCTTTGAGATTACACTCACTACGCATGGCTGGTCACTGGAGTCGCGCTCGTCTCGCCTCAGGACTTACTGCTAGCCAGATAAGATACACACTGCAATCATGTCCCACTCACGGCTTTACCGCGCTCACACACACACACACACACACACACACACACACACACACACACACACACACACACACACACATACCTCACCCACACGCCTCTTTACACCTACTACATATGTCAGCCTTCTCCCTCCCTCTCTCTCTTTCCCTCTTCCACCTCCCTTTCCTCTTCCCTCGCTCTCACTTATTCTCTCTTTTCTCGCGCGCTCTCCTCTCTGTCTCTCTCTGTCTCTCCCTTCCTCCCTTTCACTTTCTCGTTCCGTCCTGTCCCTCTCTGTCTGATGCTGGGTTTATTGTCTATGTCCTCTAGAGTAGTTTGAGCATTGGTACCCACACAGGGCTGTACGTGCGTTACGTGCGTTGGCTTAGAAACACCAGGGACACTTTGACTGCGTCACGTGTTCCAGTGAGGTGCCCTGATGAGGTGCTGGTAGAGACTCTAGACAGTATAGAGAAGCATTGTTTGTTGTTGTTCATTCTTTGTTTTTGATTATGTCGACTCAACAACTTAGTACAGCGAAGCAGCCCTGATTTGTTAAGCACATGTCTGTCCCATTTCCCAGTATGCTTCCTAGGCATTACTGTATAGCCACAGACGCCCGGTGTGAATAACATAGACATTTCGCTACTCGTCATTCGAACATTCATGTGGACTCAGGTGTGATGGATATTCTAAGTTCGAGTAAGGATCTCTTGAAAAGAGATGAAGGGCTGACAGTACCCCACTCTCCCTCTCTCTAGTCATTTCTCTATCTCCTTATCCTTCTCCTCTGTATTGCTGAGGCAGGCTTTTTACCATCCCCTCTCCCTGTAGGCGAAGGACACACACACACACGTTCTCCGCAGAGCACGCACACTCATGCTCACACTGGGAACACACTGGCACATTGTTCAGTATAATTTGGGAAAAAACACTGTTTGTGTTATTCATGCTGTATGTCATTTTTCGGGGAAGCTTTAATTGAGTTCCGCCTGACAATTAATGACGAGAGAGAGAGAGAGAGAGAGAGAGAGAGAGAGAGAGAGAGAGAGAGAGAGAGAGAGAGAATATCAAGTGATATCACTGCTAGGCTGTTAAGGCGAGTATACGGAGATACTATCTGCTAATAAAAAAAAAAGTTGCTAATCTCCTCGCCGTTACCATGTGGAGTCAGTAATGGAGGATATCATGGGGGTTCTAGGCAGCTGTGGCGACCTGATAGCAGGTCTGTTTTTATCGATGGCCTGGCAGGTGTCTGGGTATTAACCGTTGCTGTTTTGCTTCGTCGACGCCCATGGCGCCGTAGCAACACACTTCCCTTTCTCCTGACCCCTGGGCCTAACAGCAGCAACCTTAATACGCTACACCCCATTTCACAGCCATCGCTACCCCTCTCGCTTTTCCTCTTCTCCGACTATCCTTTTCCTCATTCTTCTACCTTCGCTGTTTCTGTCCTGTTTCGGAGCCGTCTTTCCGTCATTCCCTTTGCTTCTCTTTCTCTCTCTTTCTCTCTCCCTCTCTATCTGCCTCTCTCTGTTTTCCTATCGCGGTGACATTAGAGGGGAAAACACAGGTAACCTCTCAGCAGTGTGTAATGCTGTAAGATCTGATCCTGGTACAGGCAGCATTGTGACAATGTGGATCTGGGCGTGGAGGGAGACGGTGCTTATCTGCAGATAGCACATGGAGCGCAGGAGCCGCCGGAGCCCCAGCTCCGCACTGCGCCGCGCCGATCCGCCGATAGCTGCGTGCTCCGATGTAATTGGACTAAAGAGTGCGCGGGGGGATTATTTTTAATACTCTAAAAAGTGTGACTGAAAAGTTGTTCTGGGGCTATTGAGCTTGTGATTCGCCATGCATGTCCTCAGGTAACAAGTTAGGTTGTTTTTTTTTTAAGTGCGGAGGAGAATAAAATAAAGAGAACTTTTGAGCTGCTTGGAGTTCTTTTCTTCTCCCCGCCTGTGAAGGATGAAAAGCTTCACGCTGTTAAAAAAAAAAAAAAGGTGCTTTTTACTTTTTTGCCTATTTCTTTCTGGGAGACGCTCCTCGGAACTGCATTTTAATCATGTTTGGCTAATAAAGGGTGAAAGAACAAAAAGGTGGGGAGAAAAGTGTGGAGGAGTATTGTCTTGCAAAGCAAAGTGTGCCACATTGTTTGCCATTTTTTTCTAACACATCAGGTGGATTATTTTCCTCTCTCTCTCTCTCTCTCTCTCTCTCTCTCTCTCTCTCTCTCTCTCTCTCTCTCTCTCTCTCTCTCTCTCTCTTTCTTTATCTCCCGTTCCCCCAGATATCTGTTCCTCTGCTCTGCTGCTCAGCCTTGTTTTAACCCTTTCCTTTGTGTCCCTGATTTTAAAAAATAAAAAAAAATCTTAATCTATTCTGACCCACAAGGTGCCTAGGCCCGGCCATTCGGATGACGGCCGACTGCCTGAAAGCCATATCCTTGTGGATATGTTGGCTTCCTGGCACTTTGAGTGGATACGGGTGATGGTGGTAAGTGTGGCCCCGCTCCGGCCTTCCCGGTGTCCCTGTCTGGCTTATATGGCTCATCGTCTGTCTGTCCAGCCGCTTCGCCTGCAGGCTCTCTCTCTGTCCTGCCAGTCCCTGTCCTCGTTTCATTGGCACGCTCGCTCCGTAACACACCGCGCTATTGTCACCCCCGACACCGCCCATCCCAGTTCCTTTTTGGGATAAGAATGGGGGGGGGGGGGGGGGGGGGGGTGTTCCAGCACGGAAAGGTGCCCTCCTTATGTGACTGTAGGATGGTAGGATCCATCCCTGTAAGGAAAGACAGACGGGAAGAGACAACATCCTCTGTAATGGGACGTTAAACCCACACGGTGGGCAAGCTCATCATGCAGCGATCATTGTGTAAGCCCATGGACCTTTTCTGTTCTCCATATGATGAGTCTCAGGTGTCAGATGACCATTCACAGATAACAGTTGCTAAGAGGGCTTATTGCCCCCTTTCTAATAGTTACACCATCTGGGAACGCTTTGCTAGCTGTATGGGTGAGCCATTGGTGTGGGTATGTGCGCGCGTGTGTGTGTTTGTGTGTGTGTGTGCCCCCTGTGCTTAGAGATTCTGCACCGTCGCTAAGCCAAGAAGGCCCTATCCCCCTGTCCTCAGGATACCACTGCTACCTACCTGTCACGGCCTTCTAGTTGAATCAGCTACACATTCACAACCAGACGATCCAGACGTCTTGCCTCTGATGGACAGTATATGGAAGAGAAATGCCACCAGCCCCCTGCAGCCTCGGTTAAAGCAGATCTGCACTTGTAAACCAGTGAAAGTTGCCTTCTGTCAGAGTATCAGAGGTCTGTCAGAGTAGAATGTTGGCACTGTTGACAGACATGGAGCTCTTCTATCCGCCCTCTGATTGGCTGGAATCTGGAGCACATCACATGATAGCGGCTGCGTCTGTGTCTCAAAGTCAAACATGGGAAGAGGCAGTTGCTACCTTTTCTTTTAACAAGAGTCATAAATGTGTAATGAGTGTTGAGGATACATATTTTATGCTGCTTTTGAAGGTACGATCCCATCACTTTTTTCTAAAACAAGGTTTTTTTTTAAATACGGGAATTTTCCAATTGTCCCGGTCTCTTGTTTTATCTCCGCACATGAATATGTAATGACATTTCAGGTGTTATGAAGACTGAATAAATTGGCCTGGATTTTGTAAAGCAAGTTGATGAATCAGAGAAAATTAACTATCAGCACGACTTACTCTGTCAAATTACCTTGTTTCACCACAGTGTATTGTGACAGGGAAAGAGTGTCCCACTGTTTGAAGGCCAGGCATGTGCCCTATGAAGGAATGAAATGAATTGGTTTAATTGAAACCATTGCAGACCCTGTGGCTTGTCTCGAACCAGGATTGAGAAACACAGATGGTATTTGTGCTAGTGTACAGTGCCTTGCGAAAGTATTCGGCCCCCTTGAACTTTGCGACCTTTTGCCACATTTCAGGCTTCAAACATAAAGATATAAAACTGTATTTTTTTGTGAAGAATCAACAACAAGTGGGACACAATCATGAAGTGGAACGACATTTATTGGATATTTCAAACTTTTTTAACAAATCAAAAACTGAAAAATTGGGCGTGCAAAATTATTCAGCCCCTTTACTTTCAGTGCAGCAAACTCTCTCCAGAAGTTCAGTGAGGATCTCTGAATGATCCAATGTTGACCTAAATGACTAATGATGATAAATACAATCCACCTGTGTGTAATCAAGTCTCCGTATAAATGCACCTGCACTGTGATAGTCTCAGAGGTCCGTTAAAAGCGCAGAGAGCATCATGAAGAACAAGGAACACACCAGGCAGGTCCGAGATACTGTTGTGAAGAAGTTTAAAGCCGGATTTGGATACAAAAAGATTTCCCAAGCTTTAAACATCCCAAGGAGCACTGTGCAAGCGATAATATTGAAATGGAAGGAGTATCAGACCACTGCAAATCTACCAAGACCTGGCCGCCCCTCTAAACTTTCAGCTCATACAAGGAGAAGTTGATCAGAGATGCAGCCAAGAGGCCCATGATCACTCAGGATGAACTGCAGAGATCTACAGCTGAGGTGGGAGACTCTGTCCATAGGACAACAATCAGTCGTATATTGCACAAATCTGGCCTTTAAGGAAGAGTGGCAAGAAGAAAGCCATTTCTTAAAGATATCCATAAAAAGTGTGGTTTAAAGTTTGCCACAAGCCACCTGGGAGACACACCAAACATTTGGAAGAAGGTGCTCTGGTCAGATGAAACCAAAATGTAACTTTTTGGCAACGATGCAAAACGTTATGTTTGGCGTAAAAGCAACACAGCTCATCACCCTGAACACACCATCCCCACTGTCAAACATGGTGGTGGCAGCATCATGGTTTGGGCCTGCTTTTCTTCAGCAGGGACAGGGAAGATGGTTAAAATTGATGGGAAGATGGATGGAGCCAAATACAGGACCATTCGGGAAGAAAACCTGATGGAGTCTGCAAAAGACCTGAGACTGGGACGGAGATTTGTCTTCCAACAAGACAATGATCCAAAACATAAAGCAAAATCTACAATGGAATGGTTCAAAAATAAACATATCCAGGTGTTAGAATGGCCAAGTCAAAGTCCAGACCTGAATCCAATCGAGAATCTGTGGAAAGAACTGAAAACTGCTGTTCACAAATGCTCTCCATCCAACCTCACTGAGCTCGAGCTGTTTTGCAAGGAGGAATGGGAAAAAATTTCAGTCTCTCGATGTGCAAAACTGATAGAGACATACCCCAAGTGACTTACAGCTGTAATTGCAGCAAAAGGTGGCGCTACAAAGTATTAACCTAAGGGGGCTGAATAATTTTGCACGCCCAATTTTTCAGTTTTTGATTTGTTAAAAAAGTTTGAAATATCCAATAAATGTCGTTCCACTTCATGATTGTGTCCCACTTGTTGTTGATTCTTCACAAAAAAATACAGTTTTATATCTTTATGTTTGAAGCCTGAAATGTGGCAAAAGGTCGCAAAGTTCAAGGGGGCCGAATACTTTCGCAAGGCACTGTATATATTGGATATATAACCTTTTGTTATTGACTGTACATCACTTATAAATCCCTGAATTGCCTGTGCCTTTAACCCAGGTTCTCAGAAAACAACATAAGTTTGAGAGTAGAGTTGTGCTGGGGCTGTTGTGAATGTGACAGCCTTGTTTTTTGGAGATGGAGAGGGCAGCGGGCTGAACCAGGCCAACAAACAAGAAGAGTATCGGTGTCCCATTCATCACCCGCTGCCACCCGGAAACCTGGAGAGGACAGGGGAAGGAGAGTAGGGGGACAGGAGGGCAGGGGTGAGGGCAGGCAGGGGGAAGCATGGCAGAGTGAGGGTCTTGGATGGTGGAGGAGGTTTCCGTAGGCTGTTGACCTTGAGTCTCTCTGATGGAGAGGCTGGTGGGTGGGAGATTGGAAAGGTGATCATGGCAGCACTACCCCTGGCCCCATTAGAAGTGCACACACACACACACACACACACACACACACACACACACACACACACACACACATAGGCTTTTTAGGATGGAGCCATGGGACGTAGAGGTCAACCTGAAAATAAGCCTCCTCCACCTCCACTTATGTGTACATTTATCCTCGGGCATCTCGGCAACCCTCGCCATGGGAACAGGCTGGGTGAAAAGCCTCAATAGAATGAGAGAGTGTCTGCATAGTCCACCTTCAGCTGCCACAGTTAACTGGAGTTTGACTTTGGCTCCTTCGAAGCAACTCACATAGATACATACATACACACACACACCACAACCCCCCCTGTTAGAGAACTGAGCGCTCCTGCATGCCTTCCCAAGACCCTTTGTGTCTGCGAGCGCCACTAGATGATAGGGGAGAACGTGCGGAGCATCTCGGGGCCCGGTTAACCAGATATTTATGTGGTTGTGAAAAGAGAGGGAGGGAAAAACAGAGATGTATTCTCCATATTCACCCAAGGATTACTTGTGAAATAAATAATGTATTAACACTGCTGCTTTCAAAACGAAACATCTGCCTCTTACGTCGTGCTGGCGAGGTGCCAGCAGCACAGTGCTATCTCTAGCTGGTCGGAGGGAGCTGAAGTTGGGACATGTCTCCTAATAGACATGTCCTCTATGAGTACCGCTGGTACAGTGTGGTCGCGGTCTGGCCATGAGCATAGAACACTGACCTTCAGGGATTAATAGTGAACGAATGGTTATCAGACATAGACCTAGCTTGGGTTTGATCCTGCAGCTTCCCCCTTCCGGTTGGATTGTAGAATGGTGCGAGAGGTACTGTACTGTATAAACCAGTATGTCTCATGGGCACTGTAGGGTCCTGTTTTTGAGATTCATGTGTTTTTGTTTATAAACTAGATGGATAAGATAACTGCATCCTGTTTAGGCATCCCTCCAAAACTGTCTTGGATAATACTCATGTCCTACAGATGAGCTGCTCAACTTCAATCCTTTTTTTTTTTTATTATCTAGGGAGGAACTTTGGTAAACAGTGCCGGTGGCTAAGAACTAGATTTGTTATCATTGTTTATATCAGTTTTATGAAATTCTAAAGATTTGTTCTAGCATTTTGATATAAGAGCTGGGTCATTCCAAAAATTCGCTGACTTTTGAGAAGTGCAACTTTGATTTCCCCTCATTTTAACATTCTGTTATAAAGACCACATGTTCAATTTACTTATAGTAAGTGCCTATTAAGTGCCAAATAAAGTAACAGGGTTGACCGTAACAGGGTTGACCGTAACAGGGTTGACCATAACAGGGTTGACGATTTCATCTTAAATCAGCCATAAATCCCCTTGTGACAGGGGAATTGGAACCTTGTGTGCAACAGGGAGGGACAATTGAATGCAAGCTTCACAAAAAATCAAATGTAATTGTTAAAACCTGTTTATCTATGGGTAAAGGTTTTCCACCAGAAAATTGCCAAAACACGTAGAACCAGCTCGCCTACTTTTACACTCTGATTTGACTATTACATGTTCAATATTTATTTAGGGGGAGAAAAAAATATAAAAAGGAATCATTTCACCATCTGAAACGAGAGTTCAGCTCACATGACAGGGTTGATCTTAACACGAGGGACAGACATACAATGAATCACTAATCACAGGAAATAAATAATAGGCTTCAGATACGACTTGGTCAAAGCAACAACAATAGTGATGGCTTTACACAATGATGTTAAAAGACTTTGAGACATGTTGGGGTTAAGCTGAACTTTGGCACTTATTTTATTCAAATAATATACATTGAAGTGTCCGTGTGGTCTATATTATATAGGCACTTCGTTTATTGCAGCAGGGTTTTCAAATTCAATATTGCCGCAGAGTTTTGAACTAAAATAACAAAGGGACGCGAAGGGCACTCTTTTCGTGAAACAACCCAGCTGCATTTATCCCAAGTGCACTCCCATGTAGCTCCGTGGTGCTTTTACTCTGAAACCGTTCGGTATTTTTGTGATGACTGAAGTTACACTGCGTATTTTGCTGAATCTCTTGTTAAAACGAAAGAAATATGAGCGAGCCAAACCCACGTAGTCGACTCTTGATTTGTTGTTATGTCTCTGCTGTTCTGCCGTTGCTAATTCTGAGCCTTGGCTGGAAATGGTGTCACCCTGAAAGCATTTAGCAGCTTGAATCTTTACTGCCGTTGTTTCGGAGGTGGAAGAGGGGGATTACGGGCTGTCTGCTGTTACAGAATCAACAAGAACTGTTTCAAATGCCCCCTGGGAGCCTTAAATTAGCATCCTGTCACGTTTTATATGACATTTCAATTTTATTGTGCGCCACAAAAAAAGGGGGGGGGGGCAATTTAAGCACAGCAGTGAGCGGTCACCAGAGTTTCACACTCATCCTGACTGCCGTGGAATAGGCTTAGGGTTTTTTTATGATGTGTCTGTTAGGGAAGAATAATATCATGTGAGATGCCATCTTTATAGATGGTGACCTCCCTCCTTCTCAATGCCTTAAGTCAGTTCAGAACTAACTGTCTCTATAGAGTTCAAAATGGCTCATCTAGTGTCCCACCCTAAGGCAATTCCTCTCAGACAATAACGAGAGCATAGATGACACATACAACGAGGCATATCCTATTCACGTCTCCCTTTTTTAATGCCTCGACTTGTGATTAAATGAATTTGCAGGAACGTCGTCGCCCTCCGATTCACAATGCGGAGTTCAGTCAACCGAACTTGGCTGTGCGTATATGGAGCGCTCTCCAATGTCACCGTAGGTTGTCTTTCCTCAACAGACTCTTACCGAGCTCCCAACATTCTAACGAGTGTCGCCTCCATGTCTTCCCACATAGAGAGAACCGCTCCAGACACTTATAGGAAGGCAAGCTCAGCAGTACGGGGATCAACACACAGCTGACAAGCAAACACACACACACACACACACACTTGCGCAGATGCAGGGCACGCACACACCAGTGATGCGCGGGTTGACTCATAGCCACGGGGCGGGCGGGTTAAGGGTCATGAAATATTGTGTGGATGAATGGCTGGTGGGTTGAATAAAGAGACAACAATGAAATGCATGTGTAATTCTTGTGCAGTTCATATCTATAGGGTACATTGAGGTTTTTCTTTCATTATTTGAATCTGGCTAAAGCCTAAGCTTCAGGGCCTAACTACAGCCTACGCGTGCCAAATGCACGCCACTTGCCAAACACATTTGGGAACTCGGGCAGAAAAAGTTCTGTGGTTCCACAGAGGCAAAAATCGGTGAAACGGAGAGTTTAAAATACAAAAGACAAGGGAGGGCCAGAACAGTAATGTTTGGGAAAGATTTGGTGAAATTAATTCAAAAGAGGATGATAGCAGTGCCGGCTACGCTAACGTGTGATGATTGTGAGGCGCTATACAAATTCGACAGTCCCAAGACGGGGGACTTCAAACATGTCAAGGGAACTGTACTGTTCAGATGGGTTGAATGGAATAGCAAGTGGAATCTGGACACGGACTGTTGGTCTATAACCTCTCACATAGCTGTAATATATTAACCCCTGCAGAATGAAGCATTTCTTGCTGTGAAATGATACACAAAACGTGCATTTTGACTCACGAACAGGAGCGAAGAGAAAACACGCATCTTGAGAGAGTGAATGCGTGTTTAGGGACCGTCTGTAAAGGTGATCTCTTTTAGCAGCGTCATAGAAGCCGATTTAGTATTTCAACCACATAGAACATGCATCCAAGCCGAACTGAAATCTTATCAGAAAACATGTCGTTTTTCGCAGCTTTTCATCTCCTTAAAACAAGGTCAAGCCGATGTCATTGGGAAATCTTTGCACAGGAAAGTCTTTGCTCTGTGAGAGAAGCGGAGATGAAAGAGGAAAACTTTACAGATGTTGAAGCATTTATTCTATCGATTTATGACATTCTTATGAGCAAGGGTTTATTTCGTCTTCTAGGGCAAGTAATGACTGGAGAGAAACTGCATGTATCTAATTATGATTACACTGACTAACAAATAGCGTGCCAAAATGCAAATTGTAAGCAGAAAATATCTAAATTAGGCTTAAAATAAATCCCACACCCCCTGTCAAAAAATTGTTCCGCCGTCTCTGACTGTACAGCCCATTGTCTATATTTGCGGGTTAGGGTCGGGTGCGGGCTTCAGATTTGACACTTTATCACGTATAGTCTGGGGGGTTGCGGTTTATTAGCAATTGCAGGTTGGTACAGGTGAACCTGCAGACCCACGCATCACTAGCGCACACACACACACACACACAGATACGCACACTTGCACTCACACAGACACACACACACACTGTATGGACATATGCACTCGCAGTATTAGTGCAAAGTGCAAATACACACAAATAAACATACATAAAAAATGCTTTAAAAACTCCAGCAGAGAATCCAGCCCTCGAAATCTTGTGGCTGTAAAATCCCAGTGAGGGAATTGACGTCAGAATGTTTGCCCCTCACGCTGAAACACAGGCCTTTCATGTACAGTACACCCAGCAGGGCTCAATGCAGTTTGTCTCAGATATGAAATAGAGCGTTCCTCTGCTCCATAAGGTTCTGCTGCTGAGTGCCACTGCACCATATGCTTTAGATTGGACTAAATGATCTGTTGGAGAGAGCAACACACACACACATATCCAACTGAACTGGCATATACCGCGCTGCTGTTGTGTGGGTGCGCGTGTGTGCCGTTCTCTCCAACAGATTGTTTTAGTTCAATCTAAAGCAGGCTCCGTTTGATGTCATCATGAGGAGAGGTCGATAAGCACTTCCGATGATCTAATGATCCGTCAGGAACACCCATTAGGTAAATTAGAACATTATCCCCCGTGCAGGACTTACAGTTGGAACAGCACAGTCCAGATCAACCAAACACAGAACGGAAGCCTCAAAACGCTTGCTTTTATATGCGCTCCCTCTACACCACTATAAGGACTTAGGCTGTTTGACAGACGTTGGAGCAGAGTCATTCCAATGGCAAACAGAAATACAGGCCCACCGTCCCCAGTAAAGACCCAAATCCAGAGAGGGGCCACCGATGATGAATGAGAAACCATTCAATCCTAACCTTACAGATGCAGTATCTTAATTTGATCACCCTGTTTCAGGAGAACTTTCCCGCAATGCAGAACATTTCAAACTTGTAGTGTAATTGAGGTTTAAAAAGGCTTCTAAAGTTTGACATTTCCACTTTGAAATGTCAGACTCGATATTTCCTTGCGGAAATTAATTATAATTCACATTGTAATTCATATTTCCTGTTGCTGTAGGATTATTTTCCTGCCGTAGCAAACTGACTCAAATTATGATCCCACATCTGTATGCGTGTGTGCATGCACATGGAGGAGCACACACACGTATACACACACACACGCACGCATGCACAAACACACACACACACAGCGTGTTTTCTTCCATTATCCTGGAGGTGCAGAATCCCATATCACTGACTCCAAGTCTGCGACTTGTAGTTCAGAGCCCGTGGCGGTGGGGTGAGAGAGTCAGGGGAGCTGATCGTCGTCTGCGTTTTGTTTATGTGCAACAAACTTCCCTGACATAATTAGACTAGACTTTTTAATAAATGCACCAACGGAGACAGACATACCAGTGGCCCCTGCCACCACACTCCCTCCACACACACATTCATTATGAATACAGCTCTAATGATGGGAAATGAATCAAGTCATCCATTTTCAAAGTTGTTTTCTTTTTCAAGTCAGTGAAATGTCAGCACACATTAGACGATTATAATGTACCTCTACAGTCCTAGGAGGATGGGTCACAAAGACACAGACCTTGAAGCAAACAAACAGGCCAAATCTTCACAAAATGCAACAAAGTGTTTCATCTGGCTCTCGTTCCTATTTTCCCCCATCTGTCCATATTTGGAGAAGTGTATTTTTAATATTATAATTTAAAAAACGTTTACCCCTTTTTCTCCCCAATTGGTAGTTACAGTCTTGTACCATCGATGTAACTCCCATACGGACTCGGGAGAGGCGAAGGTCGAGAGCCGTGCGTCCCCCGAAACGCAACCCCGCCAAGCCGCACTGCTCCTTGACACACTGCGTGCTTAACCCGCCAGCCAGCCACCCCAATGTGTCGGAGGAAACACTGTATACCTGGCGACTGTGTTGGCGTGTGTTGCGCCGTCCCGCCACAGGAGTCACTAGAGCACAATGGGACAAGGACAACCCGGCCGGCCAGAACCCTCCCCTGCTGGGCTGCAACACAGCCTGGGATCGAACCCGGGTCTGTAGGGACTCAGCTAGCACTGCGACCGCTGCGCCGCTCGGGAGGCCTCTGTATTTGGAGAAGTTTGAGTAGATGAGTACAGTACAGAGTTGGCTCGGGTGACGATTGGTTACCATTGGGAGGTCTAGCACCGCAGTCTCCCTCTGTCCCTAGCTTGTCTTCCTGTTAGGTGTGAATAGGCCTGGTATGTGACACCAGGACCCAGCGTTAGGGATCTGCCTACACTTACACTGTTGATCAGGCCGTGGAAACCACATGACAAGTGTGACATAAACTAGTGACATCAGCTTGTTGTAGGCCAGGTTCATCTGAATCAAACTAGCCTATAACTGTTAAGTAGGGTTAGCAATGGCATAGCCTCATCAAGACATGCAATTGTACAACAATTCGATTGACTTGTTTGAACTTCATCATGTCTGACGTGTAGCGGACGCTACACAATTTTTTTTGTTGTTGCCGGCGCCGGATCATTTACTCACACGCGTGAAAGACATTTTCAAAATGGGAAGGGCGCCAACATTAAACGTCAAAGTCAAATCCTCATCCGAGAAGCAGACACGAGTCTGCATTTTCTCCTTCTTTCAACACACACACTTTTGAAGACACGACACAGGCAACTTTTGACCTTCGCAATGATCTGTGAATGGCGCTGTCATCCAAGACAGATGCACTCTACACTCTATAGCAACGCTTCCCTCGGCGATGACATTATAGTGCATTGGCAAGGTCGCAATGGATGTCAAGGTTACCAACAGAAAAGGGGCAAAGAAAAGCAAGGTGAAGGCAGCACCATGTAACTAAAGGTACTGTGAAGTCATTCTGAGGCGTATTACTTGGCCACAGCTGAGCCAGCTGTTCGTATCAAGCTTCTCTCTAGAGCAGGTTGCTCTAGTCTAGTCCATATGTGACTGCTGGGGAGCAGGAAAAAACAAGGCTCTCCCTGGCTCTGTTTTTGCTGCCTCCCTCCTATGTTTGAAGGCAGGAAATAGGAGTCAGCCCACAGTTCGAGGGGCATGTGGCAATGGTTTATGCGCCTCTGACTTCTAACCTATCCCCTCCGCCCCCACTCGCTCTCTCACACCGCTCGACTGTCCTTCAAAACACTCTCCCCGGTGCCCCGAGAACACTCCCCAGGCCCAGAACACAAAGCCCAACACAACCCAACACAATGGACTATGGACATGGGGCTTTGTTGGACCCAGTAATACAAAACAGATGGGGGCTGAGGAAAGGGGGAGAAAGAGGGTTTGTGAAATATTTGCAAAGAAAAATAACCCTGGGACACTGTCTAATTATATCTATTTGTCTTGTGTGGTTTTTTCGAGGAGGCCATGTGGTTTTTGCTGGCTGCATCCAGGTTCATTTTTCAAATATCTGATCCTACAGGAAGAGCAGGGAGAGCAGGACAAGGGTTGTGATGGAGGGGGGCGATTGGGGAGCTCTGGGGAGGATTTGGGGTTGGGGCCTGGTGGGTAAAAGATCCACTAATTCTCTTTAATGAGATGAATTAGCCTCTTGTTGTTTCTAGGATGTGGCTGTTTCATTTGATTATTGAAGGCCATGACCAGAGTGTGTAACTGTAGCATTGTCATACACAGGTGGACATTCATTGATGTCAAATACTGCCATGATGTGTAAAGTGGGTTTGAAAATAAGTGGTTTTGAGTAAACCTGCCTGACAATCAACAGGGATGGTGATACTTGATCTGGTCTTCCTTGCCCGTAGGTGACAGTCTTTACAAACTACAAGTGAACTTCCTGAAAGGTCACAGGTCACTGTGGTGGTGTAGTGCTGAATCAGT
>NC_048575.1:42471372-42643872 GCF_013265735.2 Oncorhynchus mykiss | reverse complement strand
CCTACTAGCCAGTTCACCTTGTCAGCTGCTTCGTTTTCCTCCGGGCTTAATGTTCTTCATAGGCTGTAACTATAATGGCTGCCTTGTATACTTCCCCCTCTGGATGGCTGTCTGTGATTTCTATACCAGAGTAAGCTACCTTGCATTCTAGGCTAGGGGGAATCCTTCATGTGCCCTAAACGAGGCCAACAGACATAATCAACTTAAGTATTTCCAACCTGCCATTTGGGACAGCTCCGTGTACCAGCATGCTTTATGATGCCATTAGCCATGTGAGCTGTGGACTGCATAAGTAGGAAGATAGCAATTAGCATAGCAAGTGCTCCTTTATAGCCAGCGTAAAGTAGCAGGTTTACTTCAAACCCCTCCACAGAAATAGACACGACTCGTCATTGAACTCCAAATGCAGGCTGGGGATTTAAATTATTATTATTATTTTTTTAACAATCTTGATGTTGAGGATGGCTCTTATTGGCTGCTGAGGAGGGGATCCCAGAGGTCAGGAGGTCAAAAGCAGGGCGTAGGGGACTGAAAAGGGCTGAGGCTACTTGTGAAATACCATCCATCACATCTTCCCCTCTGCTCTGCCACAGGCCCCCTCATCATCCCTGGGACACATTTCAATCTTTCACTTGAAGCAAGCAATTAGTCTCCACTCAGCAGCCTACAAACTTGCCGGGAAAACGCTCCGTTTGTTCTTTGTCTGTTTGCCTACTTTCACCTTGACATGCTTCTTCTCTGTGAAAACTCAACAGGAGTACCGTCGAGTCCCCTGTTTATGGGTGTCGGTGCGCTGGCTGTTGTTTTTGGCACCGTTTAATACCCCTAATGCAAGGTTATAGGCATCACAAAAGATGAAGCCTGCAGCAGCTTCCCCCCCCCCCCCCCTGTAGAAACAGCATAGTGTAGTGTATCATTAAAACGCCCTCTCTGCCTCCTCTCATTGGCTTACTTATATCTGCCTTTTCCCGCTCCGCTACCCGCCCAGGCGCCTTCAAACCGGAATCCTCTCGCTTAACGACTGGGCGACAGTGAGAGAGAGAGAGAGAGGGAGAGAGAGAGAGAGAGAGAGAGAGAGAGAGCCGTGCGGAACACCGGGTCCCGGGACGCCGCCACCGTCTGACACTGCTAAACAAAATGCTCTCTGGTATGCGCGGCGCCCCCTCCGCAGTGCACACTTCAAAGGCTGTTTTGTAGTTTGACTGTCGACATGGGGGAGAAGAGAGGAGGGCGGGTGGCGAGGAGCGAGGGTGGAGCAGCCTTTGAGCAGCGCCAGGTCTTTTACCCACTGTCTCCCAAAGATGTTATCTCTGTGCTCCACACTTTGTTTTTAAACAAATTGCTAGCTCACTGTCGTCACCTTTTTCCCCTCCCTCTCTCTCTTTACCTCTTTCTGAGGGTTTTTTTCTTCTCACTAGCTCCTCTCCCGCTCCTCTTTTTTGACTTTAACTAGCTCGCCACGTCTTCTTGTGCAGGGCGGTGTAGCTTTATTAGGAAGGGTGAGCGTGAGCACCAGCGAGCGGCGCCGCGAGTGCTGCACGGCGGGCCTGTCACCTGGAAGGTGGAAGGGAACGGGTGACGTGTGGGAGAACGTCTCTCCCTGGCAGCTCTTCTGAAAGAGATGTTTTTTTTGATTGAGCTATTATTGTTTTTCCCCCTTTCCTTTTCTTCTGTCTGGTTCCCTCCTTTCGATAAGGAAACTAGTTTCTCCCAAAATGCAAAACTTTTGTTTGTCTAGTTTTGATTTTGATTTGAATGGCAACAGACAGTCCCAAATTGCTAAATCTTTTTTTTTTTTGGGGGGGGGGGGGGGGGGGGGGGGGGGGGGTTGTAGGCGTTTTATTTTATAATGGGGCACTAACAGGCAGTGATCTCACAATATCCTGCTTCGGATACTTTGTAGGCGTTTTCCTCACTCCCTGCATGCTTTTGAAAATATGCCCAATGTTGTCCAATGATATATGAACAACAGAACTCAGGAGTCAGGACTGTCACTGTGCTCCAGAAAGTAACCAGAATGGCTCCTGGCAAAGCACTTTGAAAGTGAACGTGTCCCACCCCCCAAAATGTGCATTCACTCACTCACTCCCTCTCTCGTTCATGAACTCATTCACTCCCTCACGTATGGACATGGCAGGATCTCAGCCTCACCCGACGATGGCATCCCGCCAGCTCTGCGACGGCCCCCTAAGCTCCCATAATGAAACTCTGACTGACACAGCGCAGCCCTGCATACCAGCAGCAGAACAGATGGGACGGGGCCATATAAAACCTGTGTCCCCTGGGTTTCTGCTCCAGTGTCTGCTTCAGTTGGCCAGACGAGAAAATTATCCCCACCCACATGAGAACAGTATCTGTCATCACCCCCACTGTTATGTGGCTGGACCCTCTCTCTCTCTCTCTCTCTATCTCTCTCTCTCACTGTCTCTCTCTCTCTCTCTCTCCCCGGATCTGTGCTCATCACCAGAACCAGTACAGATGTACAGGACCACTCTTCTAGTTCCTCCACTCTGCAATCCTCCGCTCCGGACCTCTCTCACACTGCCCATTCACTCAACCTTATTTGTTCAGCTGTAAATTGATCCTGTGTTTTGTCAGATGTTCTGCTTGTAAGCCGTGGACAGCGGCTCTGAATCAGCCCCGTCTGCTGTGCTAGCAATGCGAAGAGGAGGAGCGTATGGTCGCCAGTCACCGATCCCTTTATGGGTGAAACATTGGTGGTGACCGCTGTTGAAGGGTTAGGGGGCGGGGTTTAATTCAATGACCGTGTGATGTGCCTTGAGTCATGTTGTGAGACAGATGAAGGCTAGGTTAGACAATGCCTGGTGAAGTGGCACTGTTTAGCGGTAGGAGACGAATGGGAAAGCTCTAGCTAGCGCTCTCAGACAGCCACGATGAGAGATTCTTGTGTTCCGGCCGCAGCAAACAGCGACCACACTGGAGATGGGGAACGCTTAGATGACGTCCGTCACTTGTCTGGCGAATCTGAGAGGGTGTCAGTCAGTGTGGAGTGTAGTGTACCTCAGGCTTTCAGGGATGCCAGCGTCGTGTGTCTCCGTGTGTTGCATGGCTTTGTCTCTGTGAGTGAGGGGCAAATAGAGTGACAAGCCACTATGCATGAACACCCATTACTGAGTTGGAAACGGAACTCCGAGAGTTGTTTTTGATAGCTTTACCCACCGTCATGTTTAATGGATGATTCCTTTGTGTCGATGAAAGAAAATGTGTGCTGCAGAAACACACCATTACTGAATCCATGTCATATATGGCTCCCTGTCCACCTCACCATACAGGACCATAATTAGTATGAGGCGACGCATCGAGCTAAACACTGTAGCCTTCATTTGTTGCCCGATTTAAAAGAAACAATACCAATGGTAACGAATAAAACACTAATGACCCCCTGATTTATGATGTTGTTGTTTACCCTTTTCTTTTTACTGCCTCTCTTTCTCTCTTGTCTCTCGCTTCCCCCCCTCTCTCTTGTCTCTCGATTCTCCCCCATCTCTCTTGTCTCTCGCTTCCCCCCCCTCTCTTGTCTCTCGATTCTCCCCCCTCTCTCTTGTCTCTCGATTCCCCCCCTCTCTCTTGTCTCTCGCTTCCCCCCCTCTCTTGTCTCTCGATTCTCCCCCCTCTCTTGTCTCTCGATTCTCCCCCCTCTCTCTTGTCTCTCGCTCCCCCCCCCTCTCTTGTCTCTCGCTTCCCCCCCCCCCTCTTGTCTCTCGCTTCCCCCCCTCTCTGTCTCTCGATTCTCCCCCTCTTTTGTCTCTCGATTCTCCCCCCTCTCTCTTGTCTCTCGCTCCCCCCCTCTCTCTTGTCTCTCGCTTCCCCCCCTCTCTCTTGTCTCTCGATTCTCCCCCCTCTCTCTTGTCTCTCGCTTCCCCCCCTCTCTCTTGTCTCTCGCCTCCCCCTTGTCTCTCGCTTCCCCCGCTCTCTCTTGTCTCTCGCTTCCCCCCCTCTCTCTTGTCTCTCGCTTCCCCCCCTCTCTCTTGTCTCTCGCTTCCCCCCCTTCTCTTGTCTCTCGCTTCCCCACCCTCTCTTGTCTCTTGCCCCCCCTCTTGTCTCTCGCTTCCCCCCCTCTCTCTTGTCTCTCGCTTCCCCCCCTCTCTCTTGTCTCTCGCTTCCCCCCCTCTCTCTTGTCTCTCGCTTCCCCCCCCCTCTTGTCTCTCGCTTCCCCCCCTCTCTTGTCTCTCGCTTCCCCCCCTCTCTCTTGTCTCTCGCTCTCGCCCCTCTCTCTTGTCTCTCGCTTCCCCCCTCTCTCTTGTCTCTCGCTCCCCCCCTCTCTTGTCTCTCGCTCCCCCCCTCTCTTGTCTCTCGCTTCCCCCCCTCTCTTGTCTCTCGCTCTCCCCCCCTCTCTTGTCTCTCGCTTCCCCCCCTCTCTTGTCTCTCGCTCCCCCCCTCTCTTGTCTCTCGCTTCCCCCCCTCTCTTGTCTCTCGCTCCCCCCTCTCTTGTCTCTCGCTCCCCCCCTCTCTTGTCTCTCGCTTCCCCCCCTCTCTTGTCTCTCGCTCTCCCCCCCCTCTCTTGTCTCTCGCTTCCCCCCCTCTCTTGTCTCTCGCTCCCCCCCTCTCTTGTCTCTCGCTTCCCCCCCTCTCTTGTCTCTCGCTCCCCCCTCTCTTGTCTCTCGCTCCCCCCCTCTCTTGTCTCTCGCTTCCCCCCCTCTCTTGTCTCTCGCTCTCCCCCCCTCTCTTGTCTCTCGCTTCCCCCCCTCTCTTGTCTCTCGCTCCCCCCCTCTCTTGTCTCTCGCTTCCCCCCCTCTCTTGTCTCTCGCTTCCCCCCCTCTCTTGTCTCTCGCTTCCCCCCCTCTCTTGTCTCTCGCTCCCCCCCTCTCTTGTCTCTCGCTTCCCCCCCCCCTCTCTTGTCTCTCGCTCCCCCCCTCTCTTGTCTCTCGCTTCCCCCCCTCTTGTTTCTCGCTCCCCCCCCACTCTTGTCTCTCGCTCCCCCCCCTCTCTTTCTCTGTTTTCCTCTCCATTTCAATTTCAATACACTCACAGTAGTTCCAAAATAGTAAATACTTTTCAAGTGTCATATTATGTCTATATACAGTGTTGTAACGATGTGCAAATAGTTAAAGTACAAAAGGGAAAATAAATAAACATGAAGATGGGTTCTATTCACAATGGTGTTTGTTCTTCACTGGTTGCCCTTTTGTGGCAATAGGTCACAAGTTTTGCTGCTGTGATGGCACACTGTGGTATTTCACCATGTAGATAAGGGAGTTTATCAAAATTGGGTTTGTTTATTAATTCTTTGCGGGTCTGTGTAATCTGAAGGAAATATGTGTCTCTTGGGGTGGCAGGGTAGCCTAGTGGTTAGAGTGTTGTACTAGTAACCGGAAGGTTGCAAGTTCAAAACCCTTGAGGCAGTTAACCCACTGTTCCTAGGCCGTCATTGAAAATAAGAATTTGTTCTTTACTGACTTGCCTGGTAAAATAAAAAATATTATGGTCATACATTTGGCAGGAGGTTAGTAAGTGCAGCTCAGTTTCCACCTCATTTTGTGGGCAGTGTGCACGCAGCCTGTCTTCTCTTGAGAGCCATGTCTTCCTACGGCGGCCTTTCTCAATAGCAAGGCTATGCTCACTGAGTCTGTGCATAGTCTAAGATTTCCTTAATTTTGGGTCAGTCACAGTGGTCAGGTATTTTGCCACTGTGTACTCTCTGTTTAGGTCCAAATAGCATTCTAGTTTGCTCTGTTTTTTTTGTTAATTCTTTCCAATGTGTCAAGTACAGTAATTATCTTTTTGTTATCTCATGATATGATTGAGTCTAGTTGTGTTGCTGTCCTGGGGCTCTCTGGGGTCTGTTTGTGTTTGTGAACACAAGGACCAGCTTGCTGGGACTCTTCTCCGGGTTCATCTCTCTGTAGGTGATGGCTTTGTTATGGAAGGTTTGGGAATCGCTTCCTTTTAGGTGGTTGTAGAATCTTTTCTGGATTTTGATAATTAGTGGTTATCGGCCTAATTCTGCTCTGCATGAATTATATGGTGTTGTACGTTGTACACAGAGGATAATTTTGCAGAATTCTGCTTGCAGAGTCTCAATTTGGTGTTCGTCCAATTTTGTGAATTCTTGGTTGGTGAGCGGACCCCAGACCTCACAACCATAAAGGGCAATGGGTTCTGTAACTGATTCAAGTATTTTTAGCCAGATTCTAATTGGTATGTCGAATTTTATGTTCCTTTTGTTGGCATAGAATGCTCTTCTTGCGTCTCAGATCGTTCACAGCTTTGTGGAAGTTACCTGTGGTGCTGATGTTTAGGACGAGTTAGGTATAGTTGTTTGTGTGCTCTCGGGCAACGGTGTCAAGATTGAATTTGTATTTGTGGTCCTGGCAACTGGACCTTTTTTGGAACGCCATTATTTTTGTCTTACTGAGGATTGCTGTTATTCTCTCTCTCTCTCTCTCTCTCTCTCTCTCACTCTCTCTCTCTCTCTCTCTCTCTCCATAAGCGTAGAACAACTTTACTGGTTAGGTTACCTCTGGGTTAGAGAATATAAGCATGGGAGAAAATCTCCAATTTGACCTTTCTTGCCAAATGATGTTTTGGACACACAGGTGGGGTTTGTTCAGTGTGCCTCTCAGAGACAGGGCTGTGTTACGACTGTCTGGTCCTTGTCTGGTAGAGAACAAAGCCGATGGAGGTGGAGAAAATCATTAATTGTGTTTATTTGAATGGGGCTGTGTGTAGTTGGCCTCGATATGACTTGTTCATAATCAGACTTGTACAGTTCCAAAAGCACTGCGTGGTCAAGCCTAGGCATGGTGAATACAGTTAGCATTGCATATTGCAGGGTTTCATAGACGGAGCAACACTACACACTGCTACACTGAGGCTGGAGCCTAAACTGGAGTAGCTCGTGAAGGGTTAACCTGTGTTTCCTGCATAGCCTCCGTGCACTCAGGGATGGCCCTGTACTCTCTCCAAGCTTTCCCATGAGCCTTTGCCCTGTTCTGTTTGTTTGTGTGATCCTTTCCCCCCAGGCCACTGTTCCACACAGCTGGACGGACACACTGAGCCTGCCCAGGGTGCTCACTGACTCTATCCCAGCATCCTGCACTTTCCCCACCTGACTGCCCGCTCTCTCTCTCTCTCTGTCTCTCTCTCTCTCTCTCTCTGTCTCTCTCTCTCTTTCTGCGTGTGTGTTTTAACAGGTGCAGTACCGAGAGCTGAAACTGGATCTCAGTCATAGTCCAAATAAAAGAAAGAAAAACAACCCGGGGTAGCTGGCTTTGTCCGCCCACGGAATCTTCCCTCCCTCAACGGCCCGACACCGAGGAGCAGAGGAAGGCTGGTCTGGACCTCCTCAACTCTCTCTCTCTCTCCTTTTTTCATCTTTTCCTCTTTCTCCCTCTTCTACTGACTTTATATATACATGTACAGGCTCCCGAAGTGTAATTATCACTGTAGAAAGAGACAGCAAGAGAAAAATCGTAAATTCTGAGTTTAGAGATGAGCCTGGATGAAAGTGGACCGGACCATTCCAGACCCAGGTGTTTACAGCATTGTACCAGTCTGACAGATGTACAAGTCATGCTCAACTGTGTGACAGTTATGAATTCCCCCGTAAGGAACATATCATTTAACCCTATCATAGTCAGAAAGCCGCCAACCAGGTAGAATGGATGGTCTACTTTTCCAAATCTGAACTCCCAAATTACCTCTGGGTGTAAGCATGTGGAACAATAGATAAAGAGCGTATTTATTCATTATTTTACAAAATGTTGTAAATATTTTTTGTTGTATTTACATTTTGGATTCAATTATTATATTTTGAGGGGGGGGGGGGGGGGGGGGGGGGTATTTTAAGAGGTCAAATGTTAATTGTCTCTTCAGTTCTTAGGCCTATATACATATCACCCTGTTCCAGTGGTCCTTGACTATCCAAATGAATGATAACTTCAAAACCTCAAAAATCCTCTTTTAAATGGAACCCGGGGACTGCTGCAGTCCTGCCGATATGCCATTCTTCCGGTCTTCACAACCATCAATAGCGCAGATCAGTGTTTTTCTACCCAGAAACAGGGTGTCGTTTCCCCCCAGAAGAGGCAGGCAAGTGTAGATCTCTGCTGTGCCACTGAGCTAATATAGATGTCACCCTGTGCAGACAGAATCGCCAGGCAGGCCTTAGGCAGCCCAAGCGGTAATCTTATTTGAAAGGCTGGTCTCCTCTCCTCTCATCTCCACATGTTGCCTCAGTGGGCACACACACACTCTCCAACACTGTGCCACAGGCTGGCCGCCATCTCCATCTGCCCCACCTCCTGCTCAACTATGATCTCTCTTTCAAGGGACGAGTTTGTGAATACGTGTATGTGTGTGCATGTGTCCCACTGGGCAAAAACAGTTTGAATCAACGTTGCTTCCACGTCAGTTCAGCGCAAACAATGCTACGCGACGACGCCTAATCAACGTTGCTTCCACGTCAGTTCAGCCCAAACAATGCTACGCGACGACGCCTAATCAACGTTGCTTCCGCGTCAGTTCAGCCCAAACAATGCTACGCGACGACGCTGAATCAACGTTGCTTCCACGTCAGTTCAGCCCAAACAATGCTACGCGACGACGCCTAATCAACGTTGCTTCCGCGTCAGTTCAGCCCAAACAATGCTACGCGACGACGCTGAATCAACGTTGCTTCCACGTCAGTTCAGCCCAAACAATGCTACGCGACGACGCCTAATCAACGTTGCTTCCACGTCAGTTCAGCCCAAACAATGCTACGCGACGACGCCTAATCAACGTTGCTTCCACGTCAGTTCAGCCCAAACAATGCTACGCGACGACGCCTAATCAACGTTGCTTCCGCGTCAGTTCAGCCCAAACAATGCTACGCGACGACGCCTAATCAACGTTGCTTCCGCGTCAGTTCAGCCCAAACAATGCTACGCGACGACGCCTAATCAACGTTGCTTCCGCGTCAGTTCAGCCCAAACAATGCTACGCGACGACACCTAATCAACGTTGCTTCCACGTCAGTTCAGCCCACACAATGCTACGCGACGACGCCTAATCAACGTTGCTTCCACGTCAGTTCAGCCCAAACAATGCTACGCGACGACGCCTAATCAACGTTTCTTCCACGTCAGTTCAGCCCAAACAATGCTACGCGACGACACCTAATCAACGTTGCTTCCACGTCAGTTCAGCCCAAACAATGCTACGCGATGACGCTGAATTAACGTAGCTTCCAGGTCAGTTCAGCCCAAACAATGCTACGCGACGACACCTAATCAACGTTGCTTCCACGTCAGTTCAGCCCACACAATGCTACGCGACGACGCCTAATCAACGTTGCTTCCACGTCAGTTCAGCCCAAACAATGCTACGCGACGACGCCTAATCAACGTTTCTTCCACGTCAGTTCAGCCCAAACAATGCTACGCGACGACACCTAATCAACGTTGCTTCCACGTCAGTTCAGCCCAAACAATGCTACGCGATGACGCTGAATTAACGTAGCTTCCAGGTCAGTTCAGCCCAAACAATGCTACGCGACGTGGGAAAACTGATGGCTTTGCACAAAGTCGATCCACGTCAGGGAATTTTCAACCTAAATCCAATGACCAGATGAAATGTTTGGTTGATTTCAGGTTAGTTGACAATTGAACCAAAGGTAAATCAAAGGTAGACGTTGAACTGACGTCTCTGCCCAGTGGGGGTGTTTATGCAAAGCAAACAAGCAAGCTGTGTGTGTGTGTGTGTGTGTGTGTGTGTGTGTGTGTGTGTGTGTGTGTGTGTGTGTGTGTGTGTGTGTGTGTGTGTGTGTGTGTGTGTGTGTGTGTGTGTGTGTGTGTGTGTGTGTGTGTGTGTGTGTGTGTGTGTGTGTGTGCGTGTGTGCGTGTGTGCGTGCATGCTGGGTGTGTATGCTACATGTGTGCACATGTAAATGTGCATGGGTGCATGTTTCTGGAGTCGTCTTGTCTCTTCTGGCTCTGGAGAGTGATGTGGATGGGACTGTGAACTTGTAGGGCCAGATGCTGCGTTTTGTTGGAGAGGTCGACCGTTAGACGAGCAGCCAGTTAGCCGCTGTGTGACAAGACACGACGACGGGTGGCCAGAGACAGCAGGGCTTTGCGCGTATGCGCGCGCGCACCCTCTTTCCAAAGCTATCCCATTATCCCTCTCACTCTCCCTCTCTCCCTCGTCAGCGGTTAGGAACGTGGCCCTGTCTGAAGGGAACGTCTCCTGGGTGTCTCCCGAAAGCATCTGTTGAAAGATCACAGCGTAGGCTACATCTGAAGGGGCCTTCCACTCCTCCACATACCCCTCTCCCTCCCTCCGTCCTTTACACTTCAACAAGTGTAGATCTGCCACTTTGGAAGGCCATTGGTTTGGTTTGTTTGAGAGATGCACTTGAAATACAATAACATGCTGCGTGGAATGTAGGACCTACACGGGTTATATCATCCTCTCTAAAATGCAGACTCGTGTCTATTTCTATTGCCTAAAGGGGACAGTTTGAAAACCTGAATATGTATGCGTGAACTACTGTACGTGGTATAATTTACAGTAACTGTGGTGGGTGGTATATTGTGTGTGGTCTTGTATCCAAATATTCTAAGTTTTATAACATTGTTTTGGCTATGTATGCAAGCAAACCAAAGTGATTTATTTGACGTGACTGAAAAGAAAAGCTCAACAGAATGTATCGGACGGGCATAAAGGAAAACGGCACTTTCATTTGCCCCCCCCCCCCCCCTTTTTTTTTTTACTCAACTTTTTTTGGAATGATGTACATAATATGCTTGTAAATGGTCTAATGTCGGTTGATGATCTTGTATCGCTGTATGCTTGTCATTGCTCTCCGAGGTATTTTCGCCTGCTGTGTTGCCTGTGACATCATCTTCACTCTCCTAGTCCTGGCCAATGGTTGTCGAGGACAAGGACGGGGATTTGGGTTGGGTGGGGGCAGTAAAGGGAAAGTTATGAGAAAATAATGTGCATCTAATACGACCAATAAATTCACCAGATGTATGTCGATTATTTTGGAAAAACTTGTAAAAGATTAAATATTTTGTATCATCTTTGTAGATTTTTCATTCATTGCCAAAATGGCATTGAGCTTCACGAAGACAAATACATAGCCAGCTACACAAAAGGCTGGTCTGAAGTGCATACCACCCGGGAGGGCCCTTGAGGCCCCTGTGTGAATCCTCTGACGGGATCATTTATTAGTCTGGGAGTCCCTCCACTGTCTGAACCTCCTCCATCTAAACTCCTGTACATCACTCCTCACAGCCCCATAAATGACGACATGCGCACCCAGCCAGTGGTACTCCCCTCCACAAGAAGAGGTCAGGAAGGAACACTGGGCTATTAGTCTCTGCTCCTCTGACAAACACACATCATCCTCACATATCAGGTGTGATCGCTAGCTCCCTCTAACACACACAATCACACCCTACAGTATAAGCCCATCTCTTTATTGAAGTTCCGCACTCAGGAAATAGTTTGTGTGGCCACGGCTAATTTTAGGATGTTCTTGAGCACCCAGAGGTGAGCTAGTCTTACTCCTGGTTACCCCCCCACGCCCCCTCTTCCATCTCTGTCCTGTGCCCCCAGCTCAGGACACTATGTGACCAAACACCCATCCGGGCTCAATAGATGCTTCCACTGCCAAACAGAAAGATAGACCTTTGGTGAGTGTGTGTGCGTACGTGCCTGTGCTGGTGCATGTTCAACTGACACGCACCTCAGTTTGTTGCCCTTTCAATTGCTCTGCAATCGAATGCTAAGCAGCATGGTTTCTCACAACGGTAGAACTGCTACTGGAAGCCCCAGTAGGTGATACTGCAGTGAGTTGTTGCTTATTTGAAAGACTCCTGACCCGTACCAGCCACTATAAAGAAGTGAACAGCCTTACAGGGTTAGAGGTTACTGTAGCTTTCCCTGCATGGGAGAAGACTATTTGGGGTAAGAGCATGGGTAGCTCTGCCAATATTATGTTGATCTGAGTCCTGTTGAGTCGTAGTTGAGTTGTTTGGAGATTCATCCTTCATTCCCTGTAACGGATTAAGCTCTTTATTAAAGTACTATTGTTATTGCTTACCTGTCTGTCTCGTGCTGCACGATCACATGCACATTCAAATCAAATTTTATTTGTCACATACACATGGTTAGCAGATGTTAATGCGAGTGTAGCGCAATGCTTGTGCTTCTAGTTCCGACAATGCAGTAATAACCAACAAGTAATCTAACTAACAATTCCAAAACTACTGTCTTATACACAGTGTAAGGGGATAAAGAATATGTACATAAGGATATATGAATGAGTGATGGTACAGAGCAGCATAGGCAAGATACAGTAGATGATATCGAGTACAGTATATACATATGAGATGAGTATGTAAACAAAGTGGCATAGTTAAAGTGGCTAGTGATACATGTATTACATAAGGATGCAGTCGATGATATAGAGTACAGTATATACGTATGCATGTGAGATGAATAATGTAGGGTAAGTAACATTATATAAGGTAGCATTGTTTAAAGTGGCTAGTGATATATTTACATCATTTCCTATCAATTCCCATTATTAAAGTGGGTGGAGTTGAGTCATTGTCAGTGTGTTGGCAGCAGCCACTCAATGTTAGTGGTGGCTGTTTAACAGTCTGATGGCCTTGAGATAGAAGCTGTTCTTCAGTCTCTCGGTCCCAGCTTTGATGCACCTGTACTGACCTCGCCTTCTGGATGATAGCGGGGTGAACAGGCAGTGGCTCGGGTGGTTGATGTCCTTGATGATCTTTATGGCCTTCCTGTAACATCGGGTGGTGTAGGTGTCCTGGAGGGCAGGTAGTTTGCCCCCGGTGATGCGTTGTGCAGACCTCACTACCCTCTGGAGAGCCTTACGGTTGAGGGCGGAACAGTTGCCGTACCAGGCGGTGATACAGCCCGACAGGATGCTCTCGATTGTGCATCTGGGCTTTGTGACACTTCCAACTACATTGCAGATAGAAATGCCGTGAATAGAGCCAATGTAATTCCCTATTCTACGTGCATAGTAGAAGGCATGTTTGATGCATGTTGATCGACATAGCCTATTTCTATTTGAACGTTCCACAACATTCAATTCTGCAGAAAGTGTCGCTGGCCTGAGTGGCCTTAATTACATTGGCAGCACCTGCACTGCATTGGGACTCTCCATAAACCATTTATTTTTGAAGGAAGGACTTTGGTTCAGTTTGAGTAAGTTAGATGCTCTGACAGAGCTTTGTCATTAAAAAGTATTTATTTTACCTTTCACCTGCGTCCTGAGTTTGTACTGTGATTTTTCTATTCAGGATCCTTGAATGCGTCGACCCGTGGCTACACCACAGCTTATATGTGGCCTTAACGGGAGTCAAAGCCACATCCGTTGTGTTGCAACTAAAGAGCTGTTTATAATGATCGGATCTAACTGGCCAACTCTGGAGGTTGTCAGGCACACATTGTGTCCGGACATCTTACAAGTGTAGAAGGTGAAATAATTAAAATCATTATCCCGCCTTCTAAAATAATTGACAGGTGGCACCATTGACTTATGGCATCAATATGGGTCTTAAAATAAATATATTTTTAAGAATATCTGTCAAATAATATGCGTAAAGGGAGGGACCAGAGCTTTTATCCAACCAATCACAATTGCTCAGCCCCTGAGGCGGAGCTTCCTTTAGAACAAGATTAGTTTAGCATTGACCATAGACCCAGTTGGGAGGAGTTTGCTTATTTTAGACCATTCCATGGTAAAATCTCCACCCACCCAGGTCACCAGGTAATACAAACTGAATTTGCCCGTTGTGGCTGGGATTAAATCCAGGGCAGTTTTAACACTTGAAAATCAGCTGTCTAGTGTGCTAATCTATAACAGATTGGAGGGGAAGGTTCAAGGTGAGGGGGCGTGGATCTTCTCATCCTTTGCAGTTTGTACGGGGCCTAGGAGAGCCCTATTGTGACCGCTTTACTCCACCAGTAGAGACCCACTTTTTACATACCCATGGTGACTCACAGGGTTTCCGACCCATAGTTAAAAAAATAAAAAAAGGGCTGATGTAATTGGTTAAACCTACCAATCCTTTAGGATATAACTACCTACCTAGCCCTTGAATGCATCCATATGAGGATGTTGTGCAGCCGCTGTGAATCATTACATATTGTACCAATTCTCAATACAAAATATATTTATTCAAAATCTATAAAAACAGTGTTAACATGAAAATGTATATGAACAATTGAAAAAAAAGACTAACAGTGGTAGTGTGTCACATGATTAACGTGAATTCAAATGTAAACAACAATCATTTATGCACGTCACAATTCACTCAAAAGGTGCGGTATAGAGCAGGAACCTAGACAGTGGAGATCACATTCACAGGAAACGTTGTCCATGTTGGCTAAAGCATAAAACACCTTTAAAAGTCTGTTATAGTGCTCTGCTCTATAACGTGCTTTGGATTGAATAACGGCCGCAGTCAATGTCCATTATCAGTCAGGTGTGTGTGTCACAGTGTGTGTGTGAGAGGGCAGCGCTGCTCTGTGGGCCTTCATCTCCTCCAGCAGGGTGATGAGGAGGCGTGTGTGTGGGCCCTGGCAATCCCTGATAGCGGGGCACAACTGAGCCAGGCATTCCTCCACCCCCAACGCGGTCTCCATGTCCTCAGCCAGGCGCACCAGCCGTGGGTCACCCCAGCCCGCCGTCAGCCTCCGGGCAGAGTGGCTCTCCAGGGCTCTGGCCAGCTTCACCCCCAGGGAGAGTGGCCTGTCCTGGGCCTGGGAGGATGAGAAGGAGGGAGGGAAGGGGACAGCCCTCTCTATCTGGTAGGTGAGAAGCAGGCAAGTCAGCAGGCAGGAGCAGGCCTCCAGGAAGGGTAGGTCTCTGACCTCTGACCCCAGGGCCTCCAGGACCGCGTCTCCGGCAAGGGCGCTGCGTTGAAGCTCCTCCCTCAGCGTGACGGTGGAGGCCAGGTCCAGCGCTGTCCGGCCACGGCCATCCCTCTGCTGCAGCAGCTCAGAGCCTGCAAGACAGATGGACAGAGACAGACAGAGTTCAACTTTAACCTTTCATCTTGACCCCAACAAGATTACTTTAGATTTCTAGTTAGTTTATACATTCGTTGCCATTTGCAATATTTTGGGCATTCCAACTACTGCTATTAATACCATATTTACACCATCGTATGACTGAGCAATAGGGAGTCAAATTGAATTCAACTTTATAAATGACATTAAAACAGTGCCTCTCTTAAGAAAACATGGTCATGTTTTTGAAACGTTGCATACATGTGCAATTAGGGCCTGAGAAGCATCAGTGATGAAATCATGACACACAACGAACGCACGGTTGAGCAGCCAATTTAAGAAGCGTAATTATGAAAATACACTGAGTAAACAAAATATTAAGAACTCTTTCCATGACATAGACTGACCAGCTGAATCCAGGTGAAAGCTATGATCCCTTATTGATGTCGCTTGTTAAATCCACTTCAAATCAGTGTAGATGAAGGGGAGGAGACAGGTTTAAAGAAGGATTTTTAAGCCTTTAGACATTTGAGACACGGGTTATGTATGGGTGCCATTCAGAGCGGGCAAGGCAAAAGATTTACTACGGGGTATCGTTAGTAGGTGCCAGGCACACCGGTTTGAGTGTCTCAAGAGCTGCAACGCTGCTGGGTTTTTCACACTCAAAATGTTCCATGTGTGGCAAGAATGGTCCACCACCCAAAGGACATCTAGCCAACTTGACACAACTATGGGAAGCATTGAAGTCAACATGGGCCAGCGTCCCTGTAGAATGCTTTTAACACCTTGTAGAATCCATGCCCTGGCGAATCGAGGCTGTTCTGAGGCCAAAAGAGGGTGCAACTCAATATTAGGAAGGTGTTCCTAATGTTTTTTCATACTCAGTGTAAGACTCCATGGGGGCCAATGGGACTGCTTTTAGATATATATAGTGGAGAGAGCGAGACAGACAGAGAGAGAGAACAGCTGTTAACCCACAGGGCCAGCCAGGGCATTCAACTCACTTTACTGCTAACTTATGTTGACACGATTAACTGGTCACGTTGTGGTTGTGTTTGGGGACTCAGTGAGATAGTGACCTAATATGAGTTTTCGGTTTACACATGCTTATGTAACACATTAGGCTGTGTCAGTGCAGATTAATCAAACTGAGAGGCATTGCTAAGGGTTGGGAAACCGATATGATGAGGCTAGAGGACAATAAAGTCATTGTCGTTCAAACACGAGACCGATTTGATCTTGTCACGAACCGCATTTCCCCTCGCTCATATATAACATCAGTAGGACAGTACATGATGCATACGTACACACAAAATGTATTTTCACGCAAAGCCAGTTTCACTGTGTGTCGTTGGGCAATGTGTTAAAAGTACTTTTGACATTTTCTTGTCTTCTCCCACTCTCCTCTTCCCTTTGTGTGTTCATAATAAAAGCCTTTTTCCCAGCAGCGGGCCCACGCACACTTGGCCGATGTGGAGCAGGCCGAGTGTGCACCCTTTGTTTGCTTTTAGACATCCTAAGTTCCTATAGCAAACTGCACTTGATGCCACTTGACTGCTCAACCTCCGCAACGTTCCCGCCACTTGTGAGCTAGTTTAGGGCTCTCTGACGATTCGCCGCAGAGTCTGAAAGGCAGCCAGGCAGCGGTTTCTGTTTGACAGACAGTCTGAGGCTTGGGAAACCAGACGGGTAAAGGAAGGACAATTGCCGTCCCTGTCGTTGGATGCGGTTGGCGCGTGTGCAGAGGCGGCACCAGGCTTAAAAAAGGGAGGCTCTCCTTTAGTCCTACGATTTAATACACCGAATGGTGCTCTTTACCTTGCGTGCGGAAGTTGGCATTCAGCAAGTTCAAGTAGCTCATTATCTAGGTATTAAAATAAATACAGTACATACATTGGAATTATTGGTTGGCGCTCTCACACACACAGTAAATACATACCGTACTCACGCTAAATAATGTTATTTATTATGGAACTTTAGGGGAACACCCCCTTTTTTTTTAAAAAGGTGGCCATCACGACTTGTGGAGAGAAAAGGGAGCTTGCAAATGAAGAGGTGTTTCTTTCTTTTTCCCTCTCGAATACGGCTAGCCAGCTCTGGCGCTCGGAGGAATAGCGAAAGTAAAGCACATGACTCGGGTACCACGGGAGGTCAGCTCTCATCTACCTTTTAGTGCTTCAAGCTCAAGTGGCAAAAACTCAATCTGCATAAATTGGCACGTTAATCTACATAAACTTTTACATTAGCAGGGACATTTACAATGCAGAGGTCAGCCAGGGAGCAGCAGTCAAGGACGTAAGAGCACGGTTTCGATCAAAGCCGCTCTAGAGAGAAATAGAGAGAGGGATGGAACGAGAGAGAGGTAGGCGAGGTGAGAAGAGTTCTTCACACAAAGCAGGTAATAATAGCCAACCACTCCAGGTTTATTTGGCCTTGCCATTAGGCCCATTGAAAAGGAGTGCTTATGAAGTTTCAGGTCAGTCATGTCATGCTCAGGCAAAGGGCTTTGGTCCTTGAGGGGAAGCATTCACAGTATTTGCCAGGTCTATCAAGTTTAAGAGAGGGGGAGAGAATTTTTGTATGTCGGGAATGGGCAATCTTCGCACATTTCTTCCAGTTTTGAGCCTCAAAAAAAGACTTTCAAAGTGGGAATATTTTGTTCACAATAGCTGTAGCTTTCAGTGAGGGGTCCAGCCTTGGGTTGTGCTCTGCATGTGCCTTTCACACCGTCAATTAACATTTCAATGGCAGAAGGCCATGTTCTTGAGTACTTTTTGGAACTCTTCTCCAAAAAGGATTAAAAAAAATAATCTTTTCAGTCCACAGAATGCAGGCTCAGCTCAAGTGGCCTTCAACGATCCATGTTTTTGTGTGTGAAAAATCCCTGGCAAAGGAGTGCACCATCATCCATGACTGTAAATTCTGTTGAAACATCCTGTGGCCCTCCCCTACATGCTTGCTAACTACAGGGCACTTATTGAAATACAGGAAGCCAAATACTAAACCTACAGTCGGGTATGATGGGCACAGCCACCAACCCCCCACTTATTCTGCTCCCCCTTTCTCCATGAACTGAGCTCTCCCCCCCCCCCCCCGAGCTGATTTACCCCCCCCCCCCCTCCCCTCCCTACTCCATGCAAAAGAGGCCTGGGCCCAAATCAAAAACATCAGTTGTGAGTGACGTGTCAGGCTGGGCGAGGCAGGCTTGCTGTGGTCCTGGCCTGCTTGCCGCTCTGCCGCCATATCAAACTGCCTGACAGACAGGCCACAACACGGGGGAGTAACAGAGACAGAGAGAGGCGTAGTGGGGGAGGGGGGTTTCAGCAGAGACCGGTCTGTCTCTATGGTGGTCTTTCTATCCTGCCTGGATGTGTCGGTCTACCTGTACACACGCGCCCCAAAAATGTTACCCGTAACTAGCCCAAGATATCTCATCGGCGTAGTTTCCAAATGGGAACAAAGGAAGTATAGTGGGCAGAGGAGGTGGGCAGAGCTGAGCATGTTAGCTAGCGAGCATGTATTTGCATATTTTCGTTAGGGAACGCCTACCCTGAAGTGCACGCAATTCGCCCTTGTGCTCTTTCTAAACAATGCCATTTTTTAGAAATGGTGAAGCCTACAAAAATGTTGTGCACTCTGTTCGATTTTAATTTGGGGAACAGAAAACTGCATTGAGATAGTGTTTCATCAATGAGAACATTTGCGGTGGTCACCTGGTCGATCTACAAAACATTCCCTAGTTGATCGCCAAACATTTCTGTAAAGCAAAAACGCCTTGCGTTCCTGTTTTTGTTGGCAGCGGGAGCACTTGATTCAGCAGCCCTAGCGCCAGGAAGACAAAGTGTTCCCATCTCATGCGTCTGACGGTAGAACGCCTACCCGACAGGCCCAGAGAGAACAAATCAAGGGTACCTATAGGCCTACCGCTGGACAACCGGACCACCATCTGCAGCGTTTCCTCGCACCATAGACAAGAAGCCTCGAACGCACAGCAAAGTTGATCACGTGAGATTTCAAAATGTTTAAAAACTATGACTAGACGAATACAGCAAAGAGCTGCTGTTTAGATGAGTAAGCTCATGTTGAAGTTGGTATTCAGCCCTGTCAACACCTTGTGTTCTCCCTACTTCCACAAACACTACAACCAGCACTGCAGCTGCAATGAATGAGCGCAGCAAGGTGTTTCCATAAGCTAGCGCTGCTATTATTAGCGCCTTGTGCCTTTTTTAATATCAAGGAATATTGACCTTTCTCCAGTCATTGGAGTAACAACATGAATTGGCGCACGAGGCAGAAATAATGCGGTGCGACTTAAGTTTCGCCATCAGCCGGAGGACGGTGTCCCCTTTTCCCAGCGGAGGGAGGGACGGTGAGTCGGGTGAGAGGCAGCCTCACTGCTGCTCCCCTTCCTCTGCTCAGACTGACCATCAGATGCAGGCCATCAGTCCAGTAAAAAAAAACTAAAACAAATGATTATGCTCACTCAGCTGTGCCCTCACAAGTAATACAACAAATGATATATTACCACTGTGATCAAATGGTCATATACAGTGGCTACAATGTTTGTTATATCATTTCAAAATGGCCGGAGAAGAGCGACATTGGCACGGCAACTCAAAGCATAGCCAATTTGCAGCGATAATGTATTGGGTCTATAGCTTACTGCACAAACCTCATTGCTACACAACTGCTTTTTAATTGGTTAATGTTACAGATGCTTACGTTTTTTTAAATTAAGTCGTGTAAATCTGAGCGGTAGATCTCGGCTTATATTTTGACTTGGAAAGTGGTCTCGGCTCTGAAAAGGACTGGTGTATAGTACACCATATTTGGTGGCAAGATCTAAACTGATTCTGACTCCCTCCCTCCAACGGAATCAGCCACTGCCTATTCTTCACAATCTGTCAGTGCTTTACTTCACACTTACACTGTACACACAAAACACACACACCCCTACACACACAGAGCGAGAGAGCGTTGGGAGTGTGTCCGGGGCTTGGTACGATATTGGCTCCTGCATCACGGAGAGCGATTAAAATGAGTCCAGGTATTGGCGCAATGTGTCAGATATGCTGCTCTGGAGATAAATAAAACACCTGGGGGATTAAATGTGAGCAGGGGTAATTACGCTATTTGCTCTACGTGTGTGTGTGTGTGTGTGTGTGTGTGTGTGTGTGTGTGTGTGTGTGTGTGTGTGTGTGTGTGTGTGTGTGTGTGTAGGCGGGGGAATTCACACGCCTCGCGAATGCTACTGCAGCCTGCACCAGTCAGACGCAGCCTGATTGCCACACACACCATCACACACAGAGCACAGAGCCCTCTGGCCTTTAGAGGGCAGGCAAAGACAAGAAATACAAAAGCCAGAGTGGAGGAGGGGAGAAACCGAGCAAGGAGTCCTAGTTCCCCCCCCCCCCACCCCCTCTCTCTCTCTCTCTGTCTGCTTTAGTTCCAGACGAGAGACGCAGAGGCAAACAGACTGGGATGCGGCTCCACAGCACAGCAGAGCACAGTAAACATCCCTCTCTCCATTTCCCCTTCCACCTGACAGAAAGACAACGAGAGACTGTGTGAACTGAGACCAGGGGCAACACCCCCAGAGGAGCACCCCTGCCCTACAACAACAGCAACCATAGGAAGACAATAGCACAGCATCAACCAATGGCACGGCCCAACCAGTCAATGTACACATCTCGACAGCCAGGGGAATAAAGCGTATTCTCCTAGTCTCCTTTCCTTCACGCCGATCTAAAAAATAAATTAAAAAAGACGACTGATTTGGTGAAATCACTGTGGATAAGGGAACAGGAGACAAAGAAACAAACCCACTATGGCTGGGACGATATCAGTATCGCGATACTTGTTTGTATCGTGGCAAGGAAACAAAACACCAAGTATTTTATTTGTATTACACATGTATTTATTTTCCAAGCTTACAGCAAACAATATTTTACACGCAGCAGGTTATTAAAAAGAACATAATAGTTTGGTCTACTTCATGCTTTCAATTTTGCCATGTAAAAATGATTGCGATACTGGTATCGTCACAGCCCTAGAAACCACTTGCCATCATTGAGACGCAGCCCACATCTTTAAGGGAACCCAGCCTGCTAGCGGTAGCGAGAGAGTCGTAGGGATAGTTGTTTGTTAGCGGTGGTAATGAGAGCTCTCCGGTTGAAGGGCTCATCACCCAATCAAACATAGGCCTGGGCAGACAGAGATTAGAGCCAGATTATGGGCCAGAGGGTTAGGGGTTGAAGGCTGGACTCTAGCTGTAATCCCCCACGGGCACACCTGCCACACACACAGCCGTTGTGACAGCTACAGGACGAGGAACCAACAGATTGGAGCCGACATTGTAAATCCCTTGCTGCCCAGTATTCAAGCTTTATGCTGTTATGCATAAAGCACTTTGATAATAACCTCGATGAGGCACAGTGTCTTGTCAGTAGATGACCAAGGAAGTGCAGGGAAATGGCTAAGAAAAATGACATTGGCCAAGAAAATCCATGGCGTAGGCACGTGTCTTTCGATAAAGAGGTTAGACTCTCTCTTCATATCCTGTGACCTACCCAGACTTGTTACTGTGTAAGGGTCCGAGCAGCTTTAGTGCCCTTGGACCCTCATTGGCCCGTGGACAACATATAAAAGGAAGGAACTGGGTAGGCAACTTAGTACACAAAGCAGTCATGACCTCTTACAAACGGAAGGTCTATAAAACTACTCACTATCACACATTCAACACAGCTGGAAAATGTAATAATATAGAAGACTTGACTCCTCTTAATCTCTCGTGACCAGATTCACAGGAAGTGACAACCTTCGCGCAATTTTTACTTTTGGTTAACCGTGATCAGATACGTCTGAACTACGGCTTATTCATGTTGTTCTTGGACACGGTGGTGCTGCCTTTTGGGTCGACACACAGTCGATTCAAGTGAAGACCGATTGCTGGCGTTTTTGAGGTCCGGCCTGAACAGAGAGAAGAGACAGTCATAGGAAAAGGAAACGGAGACGCTAGACGTTAACCTTGGGGCCGTGCTTGTGTCTAGCCAGTCGCCCCTTGTTCCTCTGAGAGGAAAGGCGCGCAACTGGACCTTTGGAAGAGAAGGAGAAAATGGAGCGTTACAGGAGGAGTTGCTCGACCTATGTGTGTTTACTCCACTCGCATAAAAGAAGCCTCCTACCCTTCCTAAGCTGCCTCGATTGGCAGTAAAAAACACAGCACCAGGCAAGTGGTTCTAACAGAGGAGGGCTAGTCTGGTCTAAGAGGGAGGTGGATGGGGTGGTGTGGGAAGTACAGAGAATGTACTTTGGGGCCTTATGGGGCTTAGGCCCTCCACCAAATCTCTACTTTCTCTTTCTCTCACAGCATTCAATGGTGTTTTGGATGTCTCCTCTATCTATATAAGAGTTTCCCCTTTCATGCTCCTCTCACGTGTGTGTGTGTGTGCGCATGCAGGCAAGCTGCTATTTATTCCAAGGTTGCACTTCTACTTGGGTTTGTGCGATTTTTCAGTCTGCAAGATTTCTCGCAGCCCACCTAACCTTTTAAAACACAGCCTGAAGTTCTGCTGAAACACATGCACTGGCCACAGTGAGGGTTAAGCAACACGCTAACAACGTAGCAGTCGCTACCAGAACGTCTCTGGTTTCAGTCCCAGATGCGACGACTACCGAGTTGACCCCGATCAAGAAAGGCAAGGTTTACCCGCCATTTTGGAAACGGCGCGCCGCATCACAGCCTGAGGACATCTGTGACACTGCACAAGTCTGAGGGAACAAAACTGCTTCCTTTGCCGCCGAGCTAATGACATCTTTCAGTTCCACAAACATGAATTCAGAACTCAAAAGGGTTTGGGAAGGGAGGGGTGAATGACTGATGAATGCTTGGTGGTGTGACTAACAAACAAGCAGCCGCAGAAGAGGTCTGGTAGAACATAAATCGCTGTCCTCAAATGAACAATTAATTTGCAACTGCTTTAAGGAGCTACTGCCCCTAAAAACCAACTAATCCCTTCGAGTCACAAACGTTTATTCTGGTGTCAAAATTAACTACAAATGTGTAAATAGGACCATTTTTGTCAAAGTCGTCTAAACGTTTGGAACCGAAATGTGTCACAATGAGTAAATGAAGGTTGGGTTTGGATTACAATCATGTCCACGTGCAAACCGCCCCTACGCCCACACCGCGTCCCTTCATTGAATGGGGCTCTGTTGTTTCATCGCCCCCCAACCAACGATTTCAAAAAGATCACGGACGTTTTGAGACTGAAAAGCCTTTACGGATTGACCATGCAACGCAAGTTTAAAGCAGGATACACATCCAACAACTATGGTTTGTAAGCCCTGTCGAAGGACCCTATCATGTGGGGATAGGTGATGGAGATTTGTTGGCCATCTCACTAAAGTACATATGTCATTAATCACAATAATGACAGAGTTGTTTCCTACTAATTATTTGCTTATTTTAGCAATGTCATCGTATTTCTAAGTTAGTGTGACTTAAAACAAAACAGTCACATTAGCCTTCGAGCGGGTGCAACCCATGTCTAGGGCACAAATAAATATTGGATGCAGCTATGGTGGTACGAGCTAACTCATGTCTGACTACAACAGTGTACTAACTAGCAGCAACAAATTCAAACCAACCCAGAGCCATAGCAAAAGCATGTCACAGTTGGTTGAAAATTGTAACGCCCCCACTGGCCGGAATCTAATCTGGAGCCAGTCAAATCTACATCTGTATAGCATACAATTTGCAAACAAACCAGATTACATTATTTCTCAAGCTATGTTTATAATTTAGGAATGATGACAATGGTTGACCCTGTTTTTCTGTTAGACAAAGTGCACATTTGGATGCCAGGACCTACCAGAAGGCACAAAGGTGGGTATCATGTCATATGTCCAGCAATGTGATTACAAATGGTTTAGTGACCAATAATTTCATTAAATTGTTCACTTGCTATTTTCACAGCTTGTCAGGCAAGACCTCAGAATAAAAGTGTCACGCAACACAAGTACCCATGTGACACCTCTTACTGTCAGTCTCCCTCGACTCCTATGAAAAGGACCCGAGTTACTGCCCTGATGACAGACACATCAACAATGATAGGTAATGTGTGTTGTGAAAAGTTATTTTAAAAGAAATACCTGACTTGATAAAACAGGCTAATTCCCCAGCCAAGCAGATACAGTGGGGCAAAAAAGTATTTAGTCAGCCAGCAATTGTGCAAGTTCTCCCACTTAAAAAGATGAGAGAGGCCTGTAATTTTCATCATAGGTACACTTCAACTATGACATACAAAATGAGAAAAAGAATCCAGAAAATCACATTGTAGGATTTTTAATGAATCTATTAGCAAATTATGGTGGAAAATAAGTATTTGGTCAATAACAAAAGTTTCTCAATACTTTGTTATATACCCTTTGTTGGCAATGACAGAGGACAAACACTTTCTGTAAGTCTTCACAACACACTGTTGCTGGTATTTTGGCCCATTCCTCCATGCAGATCTCCTCTAGAGCAGTGATGTTATGGGGCTGTTGCTGGGCAACACGGACTTTCAACTCCCTCCAAAGATTTTCTATGGTTGAGATCTGGAGACTGGCTAGGCCACTCTAGGATCTTGAAATGCTTCTTACGAAACCACTCCTTCGTTGCCCGGGCGGTGTGTTTGGGATCATTGTCATGCTGAAAGACCCAGCCATGTTCACCTTCAATGCCCTTGCTGATGGAAGGAGGTTTTCACTCAAAATCTCACGATACACGATACATGGCCCCATTCATTCTTTCCTTTACACGGATCAGTCGTCCTGGTCCCTTTGCAGAAAAACAGCCCCAAAGCATGATGTTTCCACCCCCATGCTTCACAGTAGGTGTGCTGTTCTTTGGATGCAACTCAGCATTCTTTGTCCTCCAAACACGACGAGCTGAGTTTTTACCAAAAAGTTAAATTTTGGTTTCATCTGACCATATGACATTCTCCCAATCTTCTTCTGGATCATCCAAATGCTCTCTAGCAAACTTCAAGCGGGCCTGGACATGTACTGGCTTAAGCAGGGGGACACGTCTGGCACTGCAGGATTTGAGACCCTGGCAGCGTAGTGTGTTACTGATGGCAGGCTTTGCTACTTTGGTCCCAGCTCTCTGCAGGTCATTCACTAGGTCCCCCCGTGTGGTTCTGGGATTTTTGCTTTTGTTTCTGGTGTCCTTTGACAGCTCTTTGGTCTTGGCGATAGTGGAGTTTGGAGTGTGACTGTTTGAGGTTGTGGACAGGTGTCTTTTATACTGATAACAAGTTCAAACAGGTGCCATTAATACAGGTAACAAGTGGAGGACAGAGGAGCCTCTTAAAGAAGAAGTTACAGGTCTGTGAGAGCCAGAAATCTTGTTTGTTTGTAGGTGACCCAATACTTATTTTCCACCATAATTTGCAAATAAATTCATTAAAAATCCTACAATGTGATTTTCTGGATTTTTTTCCCTAATTTTGTCTGTCATAGTTGAAGTGTACCTGTGATGAAAATTACAGGCCTCTCTCATCTTTTTAAGTAGGAGAACTTGCACAACTGGTGGCTGACTAAATACCTTTTTGCCCCACTGTACATCTAGTAATAGTCATTTTAGTTGTGAAGTGCATTAGCAAAAAGCTCACCCCTTGCCTGCTCACCAACGGTCAACAAGGTAAATGTTCAGTAAAACCCTTTTCATAGCAAAACCCTTTTCATTCCATGTGTCACTGATGAACTCTGCCTCAACCTGTTTCTACAGATGGACTGGAGCGTCGGTCGTTTGATGGGGAGACCATAATTGAGTTTGTGTGTCAGATATCACCCACATCCTAACTGCCGTTGGTAATAGAACTGTGACTGTGTGTGTGTGTGTGTTCACAGAAACATCCATGGAGACTTGCAAGATGTTGTGATGAAGTACAGACGGACATACAGGCTTGATACTGATGCCTCTGAATAGACAGAGACCTGGCACTCAGCATACAAATTATACTAGACAACTTTTTCTTGTATTGTCTTTTTTTATTATTATTGAATTGAATGGTATCAGTCAGTATGGGGAGGGAGAAACCCTGTGTATTCTGCACCAGGATCTGGGAACTCCTGTTGTATACGGGAAACCACACAGGAAGGTATGACCACTCTGACATGTTTGCCAAGGTAGCCCCATTAACAGCAGACAAAAACGCCGATAGGCGACGTATCTGTCACAGCTGGGAATGACAATGAAAGGTGAAAGGTGCACATTGTCATATTAGCAGAAGACTGCCTCTATGGTATTATGTAAAGTGTTGTTTATTCTACATGGACCTGCTACTTTGTTTGAAAGTTATCAAAACCCTTAGTTTGTTACTCATCGTGTATTCATTCCTAGGCGTTTCTATAATGGTCTCTCTGCGTTGTTGAGAAGGGCCCGTAAGTAAGCATTTCACTGTTAGTCTACTACACCTGTTGTTTCCGAAGCGTGTGACATAACGATTTGATCTGCAGAAATTCAGCGATTGCATTCTTCTCATATTATTCTGTAGGCTACTGACCTATTCAAAGCTTCCTCCGGCATCTCACCATACATCTCACCTGTGCCTGTAGTTATGGAGCGCCACCTGCAGGAGGTTTGTTCGTTGTGATCGAGTGGTGGTGGTGGTGGGGGGGGGGGGGGGGGGGGAGACGACATCTGCGGCCAAGGTTCTGACAGATGGGTGTGTCTTGGTGGTGGCAAGGACACATCCAAGAAACACCCACATCAAGCCACACCAACTCATATTTGGCTTCTGTCATGGCAGCCAGCATTTCTTGAAGAGCAAGCCAAAAAACTAGGTTAAATCAGCGGGTGCAGTTCCTCTTTATCCTACGGTTGAGCAGACGCTCGTGATGAGGAAAGAAAAGTACAAAAAAAAAACACTAATTAATTAACCTAGTGTAGTGTAGCCTAATCTAAATGAGCTGTTTAGCTGGTCTGTTTTAGCTGGGCCTCAATGAGACTGGATGTAGAGGGTTGCTAGGCTAGGCTAAGCAAGACTTGGTCTGCTTACTAACATGGGTGGCTGTATTGAGCCCACGCCACCAGAGATTAAGGCGCAGGGCGACAGCTTGAAGGCTCTTTTCTTCCTGCCTCTCTCTCCACGCCTCTCTGGAGCAGCTCAGATCTCAGCCACAGCTCCAGGTCATTTTCCATTCCAATCAGGGGCACTCTCTCTCTCTTTCTGGTCATCCTGCAAAATTTAAACACTCCCAGCCGAGGAGGGGGCACAGCGAGCGGGCACACACGCTAACACACACACAGGGTCGTGTGGGCAAGTCTTCAGAGAGCAGAGGGAGGGGAGAGAGCAGGCCTTTCCCTCAGCCATGGCATGCTTTCCCCGCCAGCACCCCAGGGTCGAGGGTGGGGGCCATACGTTCCAACCCCCACCACCCCTTCTCCTCCCTCCCTCTGTGTCCTCCAGCCAGGGTTATTATTTCAGGGTTACAACACTGCCATTGAAAGGCCTTGTTTGTTTGGCAGTGGCAGCGAGAGCTGCCTTTCCGACCAAGCCCTGGCAGCTCAGCTGAGTTTGGCTGTTGGGAACAACAACAGGGTGACAGCCAGGCAGCAGCAATTTAGTAACCACTACAACGCTTGCTAGCTAACCCCACCACTAAAGATATTTTTTTCATGTATAAATGTATTCAGTAATTATCGTAAACCAAATAGTCAGTAGAAAACATATTAATACATTGAAGCTACTTTACTTGGCCCTCTTCTTTAAGCTCAATGAGTGGTAAATGGAGCCAAGCTGCTGTCCAAGTGGCTCCAAAACTGTCTTGATGTGTAGGACCCAGCCACCTGCTAATCAAAGCCCCTGGTTCGAATGTTCTGTTCAATGGGAATCGCTCGCTCCGTCCTTTCCATCGGTCAGCCTGAAGGCCAGTGATGTCCGTGGGGACAGACCGAGACACTGCAACCCCTTCCCTCTCCCCAGCTAGCCTCACTACCTCCAGTCACAACGTCAAGAAACAGAAACTAAGTGAAAGAAAGGGGTCAGAGGAAGAGACTATTGGCAAAATGAAAGTGTGCGTGTGAGCTGTCTGTGTGGGCTGCACCAGTCACTGCGAGCGTCGTCTTACTAAGACTCTGCTCGGTGCTGCCCGCTAGGCCACATCACTGAGAGATGGATGGAGCAACTGCTGCTAGAGAAACGAGAGAGCGCTCACAATTTAACACGCAGCTCTTTTTGTCATGTATAAATGCGTGTTAAATTGTGAGCGCTCTCTCGTTTCTCCAGCAGCAGTTGCTCCATCCATCTCTCAGTGATGTGGCCTAGCGGGCAGCACCGAGCAGAGTCTTAGTAAGACGACGCTCGCAGTGACTGGTGCAGCCCACACAGACAGCTAACACGCACACTTTCATTTTGCCAATAGTCTCTTCCTCTGACCCCTTTTAAAATTTTGCTCCTTTTCTTCCTGTCACCATGCAATGAAAAAAAAAAAAACTCAGTTTTCTCACCGGGACCAAACAATCCCAATCTAATTTACTTTTTGAGGACAGAATATATACATGTGTTAATAGGAAAGCCAAATCAAATTAACTATAATTAGTCAAATTGGAGAGTGAGGCAGGGAAGTGGCGGCAGCCTACATGGGAGTCTTGTTCAACGCTGTCTACCTCCCCCCACACACACACCTACCCATCCCCCCCTCCACCACCACCACACACACACAGCAATGCAACCACCACCTCCTCCCCCCTTTCATTTTGACACACGTCACACTCACTTCAAAGCTCCCAAACAGCGATTGCATGTGGCAAGCAAACACACAGAGACACACAAACTATTTCTGTTGTGACACATTTCCCACCAAACCAGCGTGTGAATTTCACAAGCGGCAGAACCTGACGACTCTAATCTCTTCAAAAAGACATTAACAGACATCTTATGAGTGGATGGGTAATACGTTTGGACAGACGTTGCGATGGAACACAGAAAGGAAGAGAGGGTGGTGGTGGTGGGGGGATAGTAGAGATGCATAGATGATTAAGATGAGACTGTGGCCGTAAGACTGTTAGGCCGCTAAAGTCCAGTGCCAATTTCCATGATACCACAAAGCCACATTTCAGACTCATTCATCCACCCATATTCCTCTCACCTCATTCAATGGTTAGGCTACATTTCCAAATACTACAGTAGCCCTCAAACCAATAAAGTAACTCGTCGACCTTGTGTGTGAAGCATTTGTTTCTCTGTGTGTGTGTGTGTGTGTGTGTGTGTGTGTGTGTGTGGTCACGGTACCAACATTTTGATAAAAAGCTATTTTTGCCCATTCTAATGCAAACTATTCCAGTGAGGTACTAAAAGGATTTCTCCGGTACTTTTGTAAACTTTTACGCCAGTTGTTTTGAAAGTAGCGCTCACGAGCCAAGAGTGGTCCCCTAAAATTGCGTACTACATCATATATGATATGTGCACTTCGTCATTGCTCTCTCTCTCACTCTGCTGTGTGCGCATGATGTGCCTCTTGCTAGCTGTCACTCAAATGCTGAGGGGCTGAAGCTCATTGGTCGAAATTGAATTGCTAGGGGCTGGCCCACATGAAAATATAGGAAAAATGGCACAGCACCGCTTCCAGAAAAACAGCTGCTTTCAAACTAGGGATTTCATGGCTAATTGAGGTAAAACAGTAATTCTGCATTGACACATCCAGCCCAAAGTGGGAAGTTTAAAAAAATATTTGAGAGTTCCTCTTAATCTCTATACAATGTGAGACACATTTGACAGAAATAGCTAAAGTAATAATTCTAGCACCGAACCGTCAGAGGAAGGCCCAACATTTTTTTCCAAGACTCCAGTCACCCAAGTCCGACTGTTCTCTCTGCTACCGCACGGCAAGCGGTACCGGAGCGCCATGTCTAGGTCCAAAAGGGTTCTTAACAGCTTCTACCCCCAAGCCATAAGACTGCTGAACAATTAATCAAAATGGCTACCGGACTATTTACATTGACCCCCCTCCCACACTGTATTTTTACACTGCTGCTACCCGCTGTTTATTATCTATGCATAGTCAGTTTACCCCTACCTACATGTACATATTACCTCAACTAACCTGTACCCCTACACATTGATTCGGTACTGGTACCCTCTGTGCTTCTACATCTGCATTGCTTGCCGTTTGGGGTTTTAGGCTGGGTTTCTGTACAGCACTTTGTGACATCGGCTGATGTAAAAAGGGCTTTATAAATACATTTGTTGGAATTTGATTGATTTATAGCCTCGTTATTGTTATTTTATTGTCTGTTTATTTTATTTTTTTACTTTAGTTTCTAAACTCTATTTCTTGAACTGCATTGTTGGTTAAGGTCTTGTAAGTAAGCATTTCACGGTAAGGTTGTATTCGGCGCATACGACAAAACTTTTTATATTTCATGTTCCAGAATGGAAAAAGTACAGAAGTTTCGGCATACCATGCGCGCTGACTGACCTGCATGCTGCAGGAGCATCATGGCGATGTCCGTGTGTCCACTGAGCAGCGAATCATGTAGGGGGCTGACTCCACCAACCTGGCTGTACAGGTGAGGGGTGGGCCGGTGGCGCAGCAGGGCCTCCACACACGCACGGCTGCCATGGTTACACGCCTCGTGCAGGGGCGTCCAGCCTGCGTGGTCTAAGTAGTAACACACACACACAAATATGCGCACACACACACACACAACAGACAAAACGGTCATCCAATTATATTTTTAAGATTGAATTCTACATTATGATTTAAATGGACAACACCTATGACAAGCATCAAACAACATATTATACTGCTAATATCTTCATAGCTAATAGCAGCCATATTTTCATTTGAAAAGCAAATAATCTAGGATACTCTAATAATTTCTCTACATCCAAAGCTAGACACACACCAAAACGTCATATTTAATAGCTTAAATCTATATTGATCTGAAGAAAGGTAGGTTGGCGTATTCTGTAGGTGTAATCGTTCTTGTGCTCGTTAAACAATAGGAGTTCTCTGTCTCGGAGACCAGAGGCCTCGTTATGGGGACAGGCTTGCGTTCCGTGTCACTAGAGCATAGAGATCTCAAACTAGTCCTCCCACCACTCCAAGCCCTTCAGTTTGTCCCGTTTCCTTTTCGCCATCACGTCTCTGGTTTTATTTACTCTTCGTCCTCTTTCACCCAATCTCCACTTAGCACGTTAGACGACCATCCAGCAACGCATCTAAACTATTAAACTAACGCTGCATCTGCATAAGCCACTGAAATGGACTGAAAAGGAAGACGGTTATTATATTTGCCCTGGAAAAAAAAAACAGGTGGAAATATAAGAGGAAGTGCATTCACTTGGCAGAGAGACTGTAAATCTAACCCCCAACCCACCCCGTTCCTCCCAAGACACACCCTTTGCATTTTAGCTAAAGGTTACACTGATGACGCACACTTCTCTTTTCCTTCCTTCTCTAATTCCACGTTAAAAATCGCTCCACGACACCCTAAAGTGGAAGCAGTGAGAGGGGGGGGGACCTACCTTTCACGTTGACGTCGGTCCCAGGAAGTGCTAGGATCTGAAGCAGCGTCTCAACCTGGTTCCTCTTGCAGGCTCTGTGGAGGAGTGTCTCGCCTTCACCAGGACCGCGTCAATGGGCACAAAGGAGGAGAGAAAAAAAAAAGAGAAATCCAAAATTAGGGTGTGTCTTACCCATTGTCCCCCTGTTACACTCACACACCAATAATGTACTGAAGAAATGTCCCCAAAGACCACAAAAAAAAAAAAAAAAATGACCTAAAAAAAAGAAGAAAAGGAGAACCTCCAATGAGAATGTGATTTAAGAGGAGAGATGACAAACAGGGGGAGATAAAAACATTTATTTTAAATAAAGTCATTTAAAAAAGGTAGTGAATTGGGCTCTTTCTCCTCCCTCTTTTTTGGGGGGGACAGAGGGATTTTCCACTTACACCAGAGCTTCACAAAGTTAATAAACGGACTGTGAGTGTGAGAAGAGCCTCTTCCTGTCACGTATTGTTCCTCTGGAGGAAGTTATGGTACACAGCCCAGGCACAAAGGCTCCAAAAAGGATTCTTCACACATCCAAGGTTCAAAAGCTCCCACTGGGCATTACCACGTGATATTTAATCAGCAAACTACAACACCCAGACACAAAAGACTTATTTACATTTCCCCCCCCCGCTCTCTTTTTGATACAATATTAAATCAGGAATATATTAGGAGGGACAGTACCCCCTATTTTCATGTATGGCTGAACTTCACAAGAAAGTTAAAGGCCAAGCATGAGTGCCTCTTTGCTTGCCAGTATAATACAGGACTGCAGAATTCCTAATAAATGCTTTACTAGCCTGCCTGGCCATACAGAGGCTTCACTGGAGCACAGAGCAGGGCATGGAGAGTGGGAGGAGAGGAACGAGGGGAGAAAGGGAGGAGAGGGCAGACAGAGACAGGACATGCAAGAGTGCAGGGGAGAGGAAGAGAGGCTTGCTACATTTCAAGGCACAGCGAAATACTGAAAATGCTCGACGCTTTCAACTTGAAGAGTTCCTTTCTTCCCAGAGGTGTCTTTGAGGTTGCATTAGACGCATTAAATGTGTTTTCCCAGCTGACGACGAGGTTGAAGGGCGGGACAGCAAAGAAAGAGACGCTGTTTATCTGGAGCTTCGACAACATCTGGACGAGGAACAGCGAATGGTTTCACTGTTCTTTCTTCTTTTTTTTCGTGTCAAAATGCAGAGGTAAGCCACAAAGCAGAGGGTAGCTTGTGTTGTGGAATATATTTCAGATCTCCAGTGCCAGTTGCCCTGCTGTATCATGCCCCAGCGCCCTCCTCGAAAAAACACCTTCCCTTCCAGAGCAACCCAGCGTCTCTTCGGTGCGTTGCCTCTCGCCAGCCCAAAACACAGGAAATCCAAAATTAATCCTGCCTCTCCTCAGTTATGGGTTTTGAAATGCGGTGTTGTCCGTTATGTCCAACTGGAATAGTCCGGATTTTAAAAGGGACAGCCGGTACTGGTGGATTGGATCTGGCGGTGGAGCTTCCCAGAACAGTACCGTGAACCCAACTGCACACTCTCCTCTCTGAGTTACTGGTCCATACCAATATTCTCACACCATGCGGCGAGGAATACACTGGAGCCAAGATGGCCGACATGAGCACAGTTTCCAACGCAACCTCTCCCTCATAAAGCGCTACTTCCTCAATCTTCCTATAATAACAGTTAAGAAATAAGGCCACATTCTTTCCATGTAAATAAATTATCTCCAAATCGAATAAACATAAAATTCAAAATTAATAATAACCATGGGGGGGGGGACAACAAAAAAAACAGCAATAACTAGACTAGAGAGTGAAGTCCAAGTGGGCCTTAATGAGTTGTTCTGCACTGTGGCAGGTCAGCGTTCTGCACAGTGTGTTCCACCATTACAGCCTCTAAAAACGCTGTGATTAAAACACCCATTCCACAGCTCCCCGTGTGTACACATCCTCGCAAATGCCAGGCCCAATCCACGCACTGTTAAATCACTGTAATGGCTCCAATTTGGACGAAATGCCTCCATTACAGGGGTAATTGCATGCTCAGCATTTATAAAGCACGGAATGGATAAATCCGCCTGTCCTTTTCTAGAAATCCCTCTAACAATCCCCCATTTCATTCTTTAATAGAAAAGTTAAATGTGTGTGTTGAACCCCCTCCACTTTGTCTGTGTAGCCGTACTGCGTGTTGACTGGCAAGCTGGTTCAAAACGCCGCTGGCAATCGGTTCCAATAAGAACGCTATTTGTCAGAACGGTGCTAGAAAACTATACACAGTGCCAAGTATTCATTTACACCCATGTCTGAATGTACAACCTCGTACACTATTGGATGGTAATATCCTACTGTATAAAAACACCAAACCTGGCTTGCCATGGAAGTTTAAAAACTGCGTAAGAATGTTGTGAACTGGGCTTGATCGGTGACATACGACAGGGAACCGATTTGATGTGTGTAGAGAGCATCACAAGACGGTGGTCACTGGATAGCGATGTGATTTCAATTGAGCGTTCTAACAGGAATCAGGGGTACAATATGCCACTTTTTAATGTTGCACCTCACCTACTGTAAGAGTGCTCTCCTCAATGCTAGCTATGTTAGTAGCACCCAAGAAACTCAACAGTGGAGTCAGGACAGCACGTACACCAAGGAGACTGTAGAACTGCCAGTGCACAGACAACGACCTTCCTAAACCCACAGCCCCTCTCAGCTGCTAGAGATATGCAGCACAGAAAAATAGGTCATAGGAAAGCAATATGAAATCTGTGTGTGTGTGTCCGAGAGAACGAGAGATGTGCTGATGGTTCATCAAAAATGTATGCTGAGCGCATCGGTATAGAGATCACGTAGTGGAAAAACAACACATGCAAACAGCCTGGAGTCTCCTGCCTGCCCTCCCCGACACCACCTCCCTGGCTCTGGTGCAGGGCCTTTCTGATCAGGTGAGAGGGGAGATATGAGCGCTGACACCTCAGAGTTCACACAGAGTGCCAAGCCTCTTAAGTGCAGGAAGTTGTGCACGTAGTAAGTCACTTTCACAGCACAGCCCTAATTACTGTGTTTAATATTCTTAAACTGGGGATCTGACGACCAATTGTGTGCCCGTGTGGTGGTGGTGTTGTCTTTTGTCATTATTTCAACGTTTCTCTTTTATCCGTGCGATTATGATTCTTTTTTTCTTTTTTTTTACCCTAAAAAATGTGAATAATAGATCCAAAAAATAAACAGTGTGTGGAATTTCAATGAGAATGCCAGAGGTGGCAAACAAGGTGAACTCGTTACAGACGAGAAAAGCCTATTGAATCCACCCACATAGCTACACCATCTGCTAATCCATGGCTTTATAAATACATAATGGGCTCTTCATTAAGTTCAAACGGACGACAAGGCTCTCGTGTCCTCGCTCTACTGATGACCTAGTCCTGTGCATCAGTCTATGAAAAATACATTTTTTTTTGCTTGCAAATATGCAGAGAAGCGTGTGTGTGTGTGTTTGTGTGTGTGTGTTACCTGCTGTGTTCACACGGTTGAGACCTCTGGGGATGTTCTCCTTGCCCAGACCTGCTCCGTTAACCAGACTGCTGGCCATTCTGGGTAGAGACGGGAGACAGGGTCAGGTCTGACAACAAACATTATCGTCATGGCCATTCTTCAAACTATTTAATACTGCCACAATGAATGTCCATAGAGAGGAATTTCCTTTCACAGCTGGGATTAGTAATTCTACATCTTATGAAGACACGGACACGCGCACAAAGCAATGGAACATCCTCGGAGTAACAGAGCAGTGTGTGTAGCAGCAGTGTGTACAGGGCCACTGTGCTGTGCCTCATTCAAACAGACAACTACCAGGACCCTGGCAAAGAGATACTCTCAGCTCAGTCTTTTAATGGCTGTCACTATGAAGCACTGTGCACCTACTAAAGCCCATACTCTCAAATACAGTGCAGTCAGTGTGTTACTCGTCTCCACTGTGTGTCCCCCCCCCCCCCCCCCCCACGTTTGAAGAATAACCAAAATTAAGGTCACACCCAATTGCACTGAGGAAATGGATCCTGTGAGGTAGTGTAAACACCAAGGAGGACGCTGGGTAAATTAATACTCTAGAATGCAATTCAATATTTCCTACAGAATTTAATGATGACGTGGTCAAGGAGAGATGACCAGTTTGGCCATGCAGCAATAACACTACAGCCTGAGCTGTGTGTCCTGGCTGTGGAATACCGCAACACCGTCCCATCTAGCTAGCGACGACGCGCTTGATCAAATTACCACACACGGCGGCTCCGTAGGCGTCACAGGTCCTTTTTCCGTCCTTTTTCCGCCGCCTAGTAAGTAAAACCCCAACTGAGTCATTTCAATGGGGAAAAAGGAGATTATGAGAAATAAATAAAGACGAAGTAGTGAAAGTGCGTTCTTCAAAGCTGCGTAGTGCTAATAGCTGTATGGCTGTCAGTAGTGCTGTGAGTGAGTGTGCGGAGGGGAGACCTGTTGCCTGGCTGCCAGCAGGACGTCTGACATGTGGGTGACAGTGAAGAGGAGAGAGAGGGGGAGGCATGCTTTACTACAGGGAAGCCTGCTTGTTCCCTGTAATTGGGCTGTTCAGAACCCGGGCGGAATCTCCCCGACAGTGTGGGAGGAACACACGTTCTGTCACGTAGCTTGTTATTAGCAGGGACAAGTCTGTGAAGAGATCAGAAGTGCCTGCGTGTGTGTGAGAAACATTTTCATCTCATCCCACTTAACTCAAAAAGTACCCTGTCCACATGGGGAGACGGGCAACAGACTTGGCGAGAGAGCCTCTCTCATTCCCCTATGATCGTCCATACTATAGAGGATTATCATTCTGTCACTCTGGGTGCAGGATCACTGCAAGCCCGGGGGCATTGTACAATAAGCCATTCAGCCAACACAAAATACACACAGACACACACACACACACACACACAAAGGCAGCAGACTCTCTCCAGTGCCATTTCCACCCCACACGGTGTGATAAAGATCACCTCAGAATCAGAGAGGCAGCAACATAAGAAACACTTCCACAACTGCTTTTGTTCAATTGCATTTGAGGCTTTCTAAAAGGTTATTTTTTAATCATAAAAAGCAGTTTTATTTCATTTAAAAAATGTTTTACAATAGGCAGAAGAAGTAACAAAACAGGTAATGAATAGTGTAGAGCCCTCAAACTCAACTCTGGACCTTGAAAACAGTCCCACTGCTCCCCCCCCCCCCCAGACAGATTTAGACCTGGGACACCATGTGTATGCAATTAATTACCGGGTAGAACACAAAACCAGCAAGCTTTTCAGAATTCACCAATAAATTGGTCCACATGGAATGCTAAAGGCATAGAAACCGTAAATGACTTTGTAATAGGAAATAATTGTAAAAAGCAATTTTGGACTGACCAATGTAGATATTTTCAAATACATGCAACTTATCTTTCATATCAGGAAAATTCTATTTGAAATGTTTGGGACATCAGGACACTCTCGAGGGAATCTTACCGAGTCAAAAAAGGATGGTCATATGATAGGTTTTGTATATCTTACCTTGCAGAGAGCCTATCCAACTGACAACCTCTTAGAAAAAAAATATTGGAACCATGAATTAAAAATAACTGATATTGGCACAAGATGGAGGGAATGTTGGAACATTAACAAAATGACAGTTAACGAAAATGAACGCTTAATACTGTATAAAACTAATGTATAGAATGTATTATACAAGCGACAACATTCACCAATTCTACAGCACGACGGCAGAGTCACGTTTTAAGTGTAAAACTAACAACGATTCAATTATCTATGCCTTCTGGGAATGTTATCAAGTCCAAAAGTTATGGGCTCAGCTAGAAAGTTGGCTGTGAGAAGTATTACAATGTAAATTCACTGACTCTGTCAGTCTGCATTTGTTCAAGGCATGGCATATGAGGGTGTAGTGAGATACCTGATGGGTTGGATGATACTCTTATCTTACTTAACTGGAAAATCAACCAATCCTCTACTGATAACAATGGAAAGGGTGGCTGGAGTCTTTGACAATTTTTAGGAACTTCCTTTGACCGCCTGGTATAGAGGTCCTGGACAGCAGGAAACTTGGCCCAGGGCCGTACGCACTACCCTCTGTAGTGTCTTGCGGCCGAGCAGTTGCAATTCCAGGCAGTGGGTGATACAATCAATCAGGATGCTCTCGATGGTGCAGCTATAGACCTTTCGAAGATCTGAGGACCCATGCCCAATCTTTTCAGTCTCCTGAGGGGTAATAGGCATTGTCGTGCCCTCTTCACGACTGTCTTGGTGTGTTTGGACCATGATAGTTTGTTGGTGATGTGGACACTAAGGAACTTGAAGCCCTCAACATGTACCACTACAGCCCCGTCGATGACAATGGGGGCGTGCTCGGTCCTCCTTTTCCTGTAGTCCACAATCACCTCTTTTGTCTTGATCATGTTGAGGGAGAGTTTGTTGTCCTTGCACCACACGGTCAGGTCTCGGACCTCCTCCCAAAAGGCGACCTCATCGTCTGTCGGTGATCAGGCCAACCACTGTTGTGTCATCTGCAAACTTAATGATGGTGTTGGAGTCGTGCCTGGCCATGCAGTCATGGGTGAACAGGGAGTACAAGAGGGGACTGAGCACGCACCCCTGAGGGGCCCCCATGTAGGTTCAGCGTGGCAGATGTGTTGTTACCTACCCTTACCACCTGGGGGCGGCCCATCAGGAAGTCCAGGATCCAGTTGCAGAGGGAAGTGTTTAGTCCCAGGGTCCTTAGCTTAGTGATGAGCCTTCAGGGCACGATGGTGTTGAACGCTGAGCTGTAGTCAATGAATAGCATTCTCAGGTAGGTGTTCCTTTTGTCCAGGTGGGAAAAGGCAGTGTGGAGTGCAATAGAGATTGCATCGTCTGTGGATCTGTTGGGACGCTATGCAAATTGGAGTGGGATAATGGTGTTGATGTGAGCCATGACCAGCCTTTCAAAGCACTTCATGGCTACAAAAGTGAGTGCTATAGGTCGATAGTCATATAGGCAGGTTAACTTAGTGTTCTTGGGCACAGGGACTATCTGAAACATGTGGATATCACAGACACAGTCAGGGAGAGGTTGAAAATGCCAGTGAAGACACTTGCCAGATGGTCAGTGCATGCTCAGAGTACACGTCATGGTAATCCGTCTGGCCCCACGGCCTTGTGAATGTTGACCTGTTTAAAGGTCTTACTCCCATCGGCTACGGAGAGCGTGACCACACAGTCATCCAGAACAGCTGATGCTCTCATGCATGCTTCAGTGTTACTTCTATGCTCACTTCGAGGCAAGCAATTTTGCTCGTCTGGTAGGCTCGTGTCACTAGGCAGCTCGCGGCTGTGCATAACAGATCTTTAACACACATTCTACGTGAAATTGTTCAGGTCGCCAAAAAAGCTGCCTACTATGCCTTTAAGGGATGCTGTGATTCACTGTGCTGTAGTAAAATAATAAATATATGTTTTATTGTCACACAACGGATAGGTGCAGTGAAATGTGTTGTTTTACAGGGTCAACCATATTAGTGCGGCGCCCCTGGAGCAAATTAGGGTTAAGTACCTAGCTCATGGACACGTCGGCAGATTTTTCAACTTGTCGACTCGAGTATTCGAACACGCGACTCTTCGGTTACTGGCCCAACGCTCTAACTGCTAGACTACAGTAACATGTGTCGAGAGAGGGCGAGAGAGCGATACAGAGAATGACAAACCCAAACGGGCTTAAACAGAAAAGCAATAAGCTCTGCTTGATTAAGCCAGCAGGAGGAAACAGGGCTTCAATTATGGAGAGCCTCCCGCCAGCCTTTGTCTGGACTTGTGCCCTGATGGCAAGCTGTCCTTACAGGAAGAGCTGAGGAGAGCAAGAGAGGGACTCTCCTCATCACACACTTTATCTATTAAGGCACATTCATGGCCTCTCACTCACATGCTACCTCAGCTTTCTAAACCAAATCATCTATATCATACGATCCCCTCACCCCAACTCTCTGAGTAATACACAATTATTCATTGAAAAATATATATTTTTGTAAGGTGAGGTAACAAAAGAACTTGTCTTTTGATTTTCTATTGAAAAAGGTGAATGTTGGTGATTAAAGTGTTTGAGTGGAAAAGAGGCCGAGGCTGGTCGGTGAGTGAGCTGCTAGCCTTGAGGTGAACCTCATCCCCAGCGGGCCCTGCCACCCCGTGTCTGTGCCAGCGGCGGGGTGTTGAACAGCAGCAGCTGCCTGGTATGACGCGGGGGGGGGGGGGGGGGGTGGTGGCAGGGGAGAGAGGTGAGCCATCAGTCTGTCCAGAGAAGCCTAGCTGTAGGGTCTCTAACCTGCTCTCTGCACCTCTCCTGTAATCTCTGATACATAGGCATGTGAGGAGGCATGTCCACTGAGGACTCCACATCTCCACACTCACTCTGACCTGCTCTCTCACACTCTCCTCTCCTATGGCATCCTCTCACCCCCTCCTTCTTTCCCCTCATTTCACCACATCTCCTCCCTTTCTCACCTCTCCCATCCACACAGCTTTCCCCCCTCTACACCTTCCTCAGGGAGGTTGGTTGTATGGCCTCTAGCCTGACTGGAGTGGTCAGTGGGGGCACAGACACACAGACTCACCCTGTATCAGTCCCCTGGGTGCTCCAGCTGCAGGAGGTGGGTTCAGTCCCAGGCCGAGGGCCCCCGCTGTCTGCCCGGGAGACTCTGGAGCCACCTGTCCTGACCGCGCACAGCCTCCCCAGGGCTGGCAGGTAGGAGGACACCTGTCAGGACACACACACACACACACACACACTCTAAGATGAAGGAGAGGGTCTTTATAGAGAGGGTCTGTAGTATAGGAGGTGTGTGCGTGTATGTTAGACAGAAGAATAAAGACACCAGCGTTAGCAGCTGTGACAGTGAGAGGCCCAGCAGTGAGGACAGCAGCAGGAGAATCTGATCCCAGCAAAATAACTGGCCTGTATGTGCAACAGAGCTCCAATACACTGTACCGCTGTTGCACTTGTACTACACCTGGGACACAAGAGCCAAGACGGGGAAACCAAACACATTCTAACATAGGCTTGGCCAAAACGTACAATCTTCCTTAGCGAGATGGGCTCTGCTCCTATGATGATGCCGTTCCTGCAGCACACGTTCCTAAAGATGGCGTCTGCCGTGACCATCCGTAGCCTGGTTGGGACCATCCCGGGAACAAACGTCTGGAGGACATCCGGGGGCAGGTCTGAGGGCAGGAAGAATACCATCCACATCAACACGGGAGCAGTTAGAACACATGATTAACACTGTGCTGCTGTGTGTCAGACTGGTTGCGTCCCGAATGGTACCCGATTCCCTATACAGTGCACTACCTCTCACCAGGGGTCCACAGGTAGTGCGAACATTGTGTACTATAATCGGGAACAGAGTGCCGCTCGGGACGGAGCCTCAGACCTGCGTGCAGTGCAGCGTAGTACCCTGACAGAGGATGGCGATGTGTTGAGCCAGGTCCTCCAGGCCTTTGTCCACCAGGCTGCGGTTGAGGCGGCTGTACTCCTGCCACCAGTAGTCCACCACCACACCCAGCGTGTCCTGCAGGGTCAGTACCAGCGTCTGCCTCCGGTCTCTCTCACAGTCCCTCTCCTGACCCTACGCAAGCAACCACAGCACAAAAAAACAGAGCTGGGTAGTTAGCTGGACCAGAGTGAGGGCCCAATTCCATTACAATTCCTGCAATTCCTCCCCGCACCAGTCTATTTCTATGTGCACAAGCACTGTTCACACCCCTCTTGTTGGTGGAGAGAATTTTGCAGGTTTAAAGCTGATTGCCTACAATTCTACAAATGTTACCATGGGAGCAAAGAAAATGTTGCAGTTCTAAAGCAAATGTTCTTGCAACCCTACACATTTAGGCTTGTCTAATGTCTATTCATGTGACAAAAAAATAATAATTACAACAATATCTATGGCTTAAAATACCTAAAAAAAACAACAAACAAACAAAAACAGCTGACATGGGCTAGTTGATCTGGGCATTTCTGATAAGTTACAAATATCTCTAAGGTCTGTAATGACTAACATGACAAGAGGAACTAAGTCCCCCCCCACCCCAATTATTTTTAAATAAAAGACCCCTGCACTTCCCCTGCTGACACAGCACCCCACAATTTGGGAACCACTGCCTTAGATGGTACGCTGCAAGTTCAGAATCGACTTTAAACTGAACTATGGGCGGGACAGGGATGTAGGCCTACTGTATGTGACTGGAATGTTGGTGAGGACAGGAACAGGGACTTGGGAACGTGTCCAGGTTTACCTCCGAGACAGAGCGTTCCCACAATGAGGCCTGGACCAGGAGCTGGGCGATCTGCTGCACGGCCTTGGAGGCCAGCGTCGAGCGCTCCCACAAGCTCCAGAACACCCTGTAGAGGACGGACGACCGCAAGCCTCCCGCCTCTCTGAGGGAAGACGGAGGACATGTTGAAATATCCAGTGTCGTGTCTGTGGTGCATGACGTTGATTGGAACTATCGAAGTTGTTTCAAGTAAGTGATGCCTGTTTTCTACATTACGCCAATATATGCCTGTGTCCTGTCGGTGGGGATTACCCTTTGCTAGCTGAGTACATGTCACACTTGAAGAGCTCGAGCATAAAGGCCTGCAGGTCACCATGGAAGCGGAGCAGCTCTGGGGAGGCGGGGCTAGGGAGTGAGTGACAGGGCTTGCTACCCATGCAGAACCTGGAGAAACAGAGACACCAAAAGAAGGAAGATGGGTACAACATGAAAAGGAGAAGGATTGGCTCCCGAGTGGCGCAGCAGTCTAAGGCACTGCATTGCAGTACTAGAGGTGTCACGATAGATCCGGATTCGATCCCAGGCTGTGTTGCAGCCTGCTGCAACCGGGAGACCCATGAAGTGGCGCACAATTGGCCCAGCGTCGTCCGGGTCCCATCGCGCTCTAGCGACTCCTGTGGCGGGCCGGGCGCAAGCACGCTGACACGGTCGCCAGAACACCTGCTTTTTTCAAGGGTTTTTCTCTATATTGACTATTTTATACATTGTGGAATAATAGTGAAGAGATCAAAACTATGAAATAACACATATGGAATCACATACTAATCGAAAAAAGTGTTCAAATATATTTGAAATTCTTCAAATAGCCACCCATTGCCGTGATGACAACTTTGCACACTCTTGGCATTCGCTCAACCAGCTTCATGAGGTAGTCACCTAGAATGCATTTCAATTAACAGGTGTGCCTTAAAAGTTAAAAGTTAATTTGTGGAATGTCTTTCCTTCTTAATGCATTTGAGCCAATCGGTTGCGTTGTGACCATGTATGGTTGGTATACAGAAGATATACCGAATAGGGTTAAGACCAAGTCCATATTATGGCAAGAACAGCTCAAATAAGCAAAGAGAAACAACAGTCCATCCTTTAAGACATGAAGATCAGTCAATATGGAACATTTCAAGAATTTTCAAAGTTTCTTCAAGTGCAGTTGCAAAAACCATCAAGCGCTATGATGAAACTGGCTCTCATGAGGTCCGCCACAGGAATGGAAGACACAGAGTTACCTCTGCTGCAGAGGATAAGTTCATTAGAGTAAACGGCACCTCAGATTGCAGCCCAAATAAATGCTTCACAGAGTTCAAGTAACAGACACATCTCAACATCAACTGTTCAGCGGAGACTGTGACTCAGGCCTTCATGGTGGATTTGCTGCAAAGAAACCACTACTAAAAGACACCAATAAGAATAAGAGATTTGCTTGGGCCAAGAAATACGAGCAATGGACATTAGACCGGTGGAAATGTGTCTTTTGGTCTGGAGTCCAAATTGGAGATTTTTTTGTTCCAACCGCCGTGTCTTTGTAAGACCTCCACGTGTGTATTTTTTATCGTAAAGCATGGAGGAGGAGGTGTTATGGTGCTTTGCTAGTAACACTGTCTGTGATTCATTTAGAATTCAAGGCACACTTAACCAACACAGCGATACGCCATTCCATCTTGTTTGGGCTTAGTGGGACTGTCATTTGTTTTTCAACAAGACAATGACCCAACACACCTCCAGGCTGTGTAAGGGCTATTTGATCAAGGAGAGTGATGGAGCGCTGCATCAGATAACCTGTCCTCCACAAACTCCCGACCTCAACCAAATTGAGAAGGTTTGGGATGAGTTGGACCGTAGAGTGAAGAAAAAGCAGCCAACAAGTGCTCAGCATATGAGGGAACTTCTTCAAGACCGTTGGAAAAGCATTCCAGGTGAAGCTGGATGAGAGAATGCCAAGAGTGTGCAAAGCTGTCATCAAGGCAAAGGGTGACTATTTGAAGAATCTCAAATATGAAATATATTTTGATTTGTTTAACACATTTTTGGTTCTTACTTGATTCCATGTGTAATTTCATAGTTTTGATGTCTTCACAATTATTCTAGAATGTAGAAAAAAACATTGAATGAGGTGTTCTAAAACTTTTCACCGGTAGGGTATGTAAAAAAGAGAGATGGATATAGTAGAATTGCAGATAGCCCATGATAACACAGGAGACTTGGGTATCTCATATTAAAATAATCTTTTGAACAGACGTTATTGGGACATACAGTTTATGGCCTTTGTATAAGTGTCTCTCTAGTGTTCTATACCTGAGTGATGTCTCCAAAAGGGGCCAGACTCCTTTTCGACACTGGGGACACTGTAGCACCTTCATGAAGAATGTCCCGCTAGCTGGAGAACCCCAGGGAGGGTTGTTCCTCAGGATGCTGTGGAGAACCGTGCGGAACTCGCTGAGAAAGAAAGGCTTGGCATCCCCCTGGATGAGGAAAGAGGAGCTATGAGTAGCCAGGGAATCAGGTTTAGATTTTTTGACAATGGACAACAAACAGTTTGTGTGGTCTTTACGTGGAGAGCGTGACGCATGAGGGGCTGGAGGAATGGAGCTGGGGGGAGCTGCCCTGGCAGCAGGTACAACTGGAGCTCCTCTAGGGCTTGGGTGAATAAACCACACTCAGTGAGGCTCTGCACGTTGCTGAAGTTGGCTACAGCAGTCTACAAAACAATTGAGAGAGATGATAATGGCGTGAGCAGTTGGGGTGGAGAAAGAGAAGGACATCAGAAGTTCATCAGGTCATCTCGGTAACTGTCATCTATTGCCCACTTGAATATGAACTTAGGAAATGTGAAAAAGAACTACATGGCCGTTTATAATAGCAATCGGAAGAAAATCCACTTGGGAAGGTGCCGGAGGGACAGTGAGAGACTACCTTTAATAGCTCTGCCAATCACGCTTCACCAATCAACTGACAGCATTGGTTAAATCAGGTGACCCGGATATGATGCGTCTATGCACAAAATGTCACCTTTCAGTGAGGCGCCTGACATAAAGGAAATTGAATGACCTGATCTCCTTTGACACGTCACACACTCATTTACAGTTGTATAATACGCATGTATGGTAGACGCTTTGAGCAGATCTGCATACCTGAGCGTACGGTCCGGGGGCATAGTAGCTCTGGATATCTGGGAGTCTTTTCCGCTCCTGCATGAAACGAGCCATCCACAATGTCACACATGCAGTCATTAAAATGACGACTGAAAAAGTTGTACGACTGACATGAGTTTTCGCCCAGAAAAACAATGATTGGAAACCTTGCGTTTCATTGCTAAACATAGACGGATTTGAAAAGACCTGCCCCTCACCCCTATTTGAGAGATGTAGTCCCTGGCCTCGCTCTCCAGCTCTGAAAAGTCTGTGGAGAGTGCATCATTGGCCTCCTGTGTCTCCTCTGGCTGGCCCTCTGTCCAGGTTAAACCCATATCAGAACACACGTTCTCCTGAAGACAAGACAGAGCACTTAGATTGAGCCTTATTATACAAGCCTTTCACTGGGTGTAATTGTTAATTACTCTAATCAACAGATATCTAGATAGACATTTACCCCAAAAAGATGCAGGGCCATGTGTTCTATGGAGTAGCACGGTGCATTGTGGGCCTTCACATGCTCTGTGACGTGTTTTGTCAACACGTGTGTCACGTCAGCATGGGAGGGAGGAGGGTACGAGTACACATTGGCCTTCCCAGCTTTTAGGATTCTGAAAAAAATATATGTTCATGATAAATTAAGTGACAGGTGTGTCTGATATATGATGTAGCAAATACAGGACACAACATTTTTGAGAAGACAAGAAATGCATCATTTAGATGTCTAAGCATGAGGTTTGAGGTCCATTCATTTCAAGACGATTCTGTAGGCTTGGCCCTGATGTGTGTCACCTGGAGCTGCACGGAAAATGTGAGGGGAACAAAAAGGTCAATGCCCAAGGACTAGTCAGCCCTTCCCCCTCTGAGGGGCCAACATGTACAGTGCCTTGACAAAGTATTCGGCCCCCTTGAACTTTGCGACCTTTTGCCACATTTCAGGCTTCAAACATAAAGATATAAAACTGTATTTTTTTGTGAAGAATCAACAACAAGTGGGACACAATCATGAAGTGGACCGACATTTATTGGATATTTAAAACTTTTTTAACAAATCAAAAACTGAAAATTTGGGCGTGCAAAATTATTCAGCCCCCTTAAGTTAATACTTTGTAGCGCCACCTTTTGCTGCGATTACAGCTGTAAGACGCTTGGGGTATGTCTCTATCAGTTTTGCACATCGAGAGACTGACATGTTTTCCCATTCCTCCTTGCAAAACAGCTCGAGCTCAGTGAGGTTGGATGGAGAGCATTTGTGAACAGCAGTTTTCAGTTCTTTCCACAGATTCTCGATTGGATTCAGGTCTGGACTTTGACTTGGCCATTCTAACACCTGGATATGTTTATTTTTGAACCATTCCATTGTAGATTTTGCTTTATGTTTTGGATCATTGTCTTGTTGGAAGACAAATCTCCGTCCCAGTCTCAGGTCTTTTGCAGACTCCATCAGGTTTTCTTCCAGAATGGTCCTGTATTTGGCTCCATCCATCTTCCCATCAATTTTAACCATCTTCCCTGTCCCTGCTGAAGAAAAGCAGGCCCAAACCATGATGCTGCCACCACCATGTTTGACAGTAGGGATGGTGTGTTCAGGGTGATGAGCTGTGTTGATTTTACGCCAAACATAACGTTTTGCATTGTTGCCAAAAAGTTCAATTTTGGTTTCATCTGACCAGAGCACCTTCTTCCACATGTTTGGTGTGTCTCCCAGGTGGCTTGTGGCAAACTTTAAACAACACTTTTTATGGATATCTTTAAGAAATGGCTTTCTTCTTGCCACTCTTCCATGAAGGCCAGATTTGTGCAATATACGACTGATTGTTGTCCTATGGACAGAGTCTCCCACCTCAGCTGTAGATCTCTGCAGTTCATCCAGAGTGATCATGGGCCTCTTGGCTGCATCTCTGATCAGTCTACCCCTTGTATGAGCTGAAAGTTTAGAGGGACGGCCAGGTCTTGGTAGATTTTCAGTGGTCTAATACTCCTTCCATTTCAATATTATCGCTTGCACAGTGCTCCTTGGGATGTTTAAAGCTTGGGAAATCTTTTTGTATCCAAATCCGGCTTTAAACTTCTTCACAACAGTATCTCGGACCTGCCTGGTGTGTTCCTTGTTCTTCATGATGCTCTCTGCGCTTTTAAACGGACCTCTGAGACTATCACAGTGCAGGTGCATTTATACGGAGACTTGATTACACACAGGTGGATTGTATTTATCATCATTAGTCATTTAGGTCAACATTGGATCATTCAGAGATCCTCACTGAACTTCTGGAGAGAGTTTGCTGCACTGAAAGTAAAGGGGCTGAATAATTTTGCACGCCCAATTTTTCAGTTTTTGATTTGTTAAAAAAGTTTGAAATATCCAAAAAATGTCGTTCCCCTTCATGATTGTGTCCCACTAGTTGTTGATTCTTCACAAAAAAATAGTTTTATATCTTTATGTTTGAAGCCTGAAATGTGGCAAAAGGTCGCAAAGTTCAAGGGGGCGAATACTTTCGCAAGGCACTGTATCTATCTCTATGTTATAGTATCCAGAGGACTAGTGTGATGGAAGATATTGCATTAATTCAATGCTTGGTCTCTATCTGAAACTTGTTCACGGAGAATAACTGATGCTATCTATACGGATGGACGACCTCTTACGTGTTTCTGTACAGGGTGACCTCTGAATTACACTATCATGCAAGTTCGATCATCTTCTCAGGAATTCGGTCTCATTTACATTGGTCTCATCCGTCGCACAAGCTCTTAGACGCTGCGACACCCTGTGGAGATCGGTGCCTGGGAATGTTGAGGTTACTGTGAACTTGGTAACGTTTGATATGTCAATGGTGGTTTGTTTCGGGTTGAAAGGTTACACCTTCAGATGTTAGAAATGGAAATGCCTTTGTTCTCTCTCTTATCCTGTATCCAGTCCATGGAGGAAGGTTGCATGTTCTCATTTCCTAGGCCTCTGGCCTAGTGTGCATATCTTTGTTCATGCTCTGTCCTGTAAGTTAACCTTAGGATCTACGGTGCCTTTGGGAAAGTATTCAGACCCCTTGACTTTTTCCACACATTGCTACGTTACAGCCTTATTCTAAAATGGATTTTAAAAAATACTTTTTTACATCAATCTACACACAATACCCCATAATGACAAAGAGAAAACAAGTATTGTGACAAAAAACACCTTGTTTACATAAGTATTCAGACCCTTTGCTACGAGACTCAAAATTGAGCTCAGGTGCATCTTGTTTCCATTGATCATCCTTGAGATGTTTCTACAACTTGATTGGAGTTCACCTGTGGTAAATTCAATTGATTGGACTTGATTTGGAAAGGCACACACCTGTCTATATATAGGTCCCACAGCTGGCAGTGCATGACAGTGCAAAAACCAAGACATGAAGTCAAAGGAATTGTCTATAGAGCTCCGAGACAGGATTGTGTCGAGGCACAGATCTGGGAAGGGAACCAAAACATTTTTTGCAGCACTGAAGGTCCCCAAGAACAGTGGCCTCCATCATTCTTAAATGGAAGAAGGTTGGAACCACCAAGGTTCTTCCTAGAGCTGGTTGCCTGGCCAAACTGAGCAATCGGGGGACAAGGGCCTTGATCAGGGAGGTGATCAAGAACCCAATGGCCACTATGTCAGAGCTCCAGAAGTTCAACCATCTCTGCAGCACTCCACCAATATGGCCTTTATGGTAGTGGCCAAATGGATGCCACACCTCAGTAAAAGACACATGACAGCCCGGTTGGAGTTTGCCAAAGGGCACCTAAAGGACTCTGACCATGAAAAACAAGATTCTCTGGTCTGATGAAACCAAGATTGAACTCTTTGGCCTGAATGCCAAGCATCACGTCTGGAGGAAACCTGGCACCATCCCTACGGTGAAGCATGGTGATGGCAACATCATGTTGTGGAAATGTTTTTCAGTGGCAGGGACTGGGAGACTGTCAGGATCGAGGGAAGGATGAACAGAGCAACGTACAGAGAGATCCTTGATGCAGCGACACTCCCCATCCAACCTGACAGAGCTTGAGAGTATCTGCAGAGAAGAATTGGATAAACTCCCCAAATACAAGTGTGCCAAGCTTGTAGTGTCATACCCAAGAAGACTCAAGGATGTAATTACTGCCAAGGGTGCTTTAAAGTACTGAGTAAAGGGTCTGAATATTTATGTAAAAGCGATATTTTAGTTACGTTTTTAATAAATGTGCAAAAATGTCTAAACTTTTTTGCTTTGTTATTATGAGGTAGAGTGTGTAGATTGAGGGGGGGAAACCATTTAATACATGGGATACATTAATACATTTTTGAATAAGGCTGTAACGTAACAATGTGGAAAAAGTCAAGGTGTCTGAATACTTTCCAAATGCACTGCATATGCTTGGAATGCCTTGTAATGCTTGTAACTTAAGCTTTATGCCTTGAATGTGAATCCATTCATTTGACAAATTCATTAAATACACATGTATTTAGAATTCCATTCTCAGACATTTCTTCATTGTCTATTACTGTTACTCAAGCGTAGGCTCTTACATATGGCTAAAACATGTTAAAATATCATATATATATATATATATATATATATATATATATACACATACATATATACACACACACACATAATTACTGCCCATTACAATTCTAAAGACCACCTTCTGAGCATGTCTCTGCGAGTAGGCTCATTGACCATCAGGAGGACCCTCCAACCCTCGAAGGCCCCAGCCATGGCCCTGCTGGTCACCCTCTCCCTCCACACCTTTACTGGGTTAGAGGTCCCAGGGACTCCCCCCTTGGAGACAATGTCCAACTCATAGGGCCCCTCTGGCAGCCACGAACCATTCTTAACAGAGTCAAAAATATATTCTGGAGTCACGATCCATTTGCCTGACAGAGAGGGAAGAGAAACGACAAACACCACAAAATAATTAAAATGCTACTTATGAAAGGTCCATGAGAGTATTAAGCTGTGGAATCCCTAGTCTGTACAAGCTGAATTTGTCAAAGCTTGCTACCTAATACACTGTGTACAAAATATTAGGAACACCTTCCTAATATTGAGTGGCACCCCCTTTTGCCCTCAGAACAGCCTCAATTCGTAGCAGCATGGACTACAAGGTGACGAAAGCATTCCACAGGGACGCTGGCCCATGTTGACTCCAATGACTCCCACAGTTGTGTCAAGTTGGCTGGATGTTCTTTGAGTGGAGGACCATTCTTGATACACACAGGAAACTGTAGAGTGTGAAAAACCCAGCAGCGCTGCACCTGGCACCTACTACCATACCCCGTTCAAAAGCACCTAAATATTTTGTATTGCCCATTCAATAAGGGATCATAGCTTTCACCTGGCCAGTCTGTCATGGAAATTGCAAGTGTTCCTAATGTTTTGTACACTCAGTTTACTCAGTTTACACTCAGACACCTAGTAAGTGTAACGCTTACGTTCATTATCACTTACCTCCTGCACAGGCTGCCATGAACTTCTCACTCGGCAGCTCACGGGTGACAATCAGATGGGTAGTTCCGTCTTTATAAACCTGGAAGATCAACACATCTGCTTTGACTCCACCAAGGCAAACCATCTAAATAAAAGCGTGATGTTTTGGTGGCATTGAAAATATCCTACGTGGTCGGCCAACTCATTTGATATAGGCCTAGTACATAGAAAATAAAACAACGGATACCAAAGAGGTCAGCAACTAAAGTTCTAAACTGACCAGTGACCGTTCTTGCCGTGACCTTCCCGCAGAGTCGTGGCGGGGATAAAGGGATACGAACTTTGCAGCACATTGTGTGCCCCTGAGACTAGAGGCAAATGTACAGTAACTATAATAAGAGCCAATTGAGGGCAAGGATAAAATGACAGAGTCAAAAATACATCCCAACATCAGAAACCAATTAAGGTCATTTTTCAGGACTAATCACCCACTGTTCATCTTTTCCTCAATGAACTGTCTTGACAGTGACAGGTGCCATCCAGCTCTCATAATGGCTGTCTCAAAGCCTGGCCTTTGGTGCCATTTTCCTCTTATAAAAAAGGGGAGAGTGAGGGTTGAGCGGGAAAGCCCGTAGCTATGATGTCAACACTTACAGAGCCACCAATGTACTTTCCACCCAGTTGAACGATTCCATGGAGCAACTTTCCCTTCTTCTGGAGATTCTTGATCCCAGACACTTGGAACACATGCTTGGTGTCCACCATCCTGATAAAAGACAACACATGAAGACTAGTCTACTATACCTTATGGCATGCCTTGCTTGAGTAGAAATAACAGTAGAGCAAGCTAGCAAGACTGTCCTTTACTTTTGCAACAGACGTTTTCAGTGGGTATCTGAACTGCAGATACCTAGCCAGTTAACGTTAGCTAACTAGCGGAGGACGTCAATGGAATTTCAGCATGATGTAGAAACCAATAGAACGCCCGAGGGGAAGTTCATATTGCGCTTTCATTAAATCCCTGGATATGTCAGTAAGACTGGCTAGTTATCTAGTAGGTACTAGTTCGGTTAGTGTTGAACTAAAAACAATATACCGTTAACGTTAAAGTACCTTGGCATGTGCATGTGACGTCCACTCTAACGCTATCTAGCTAGCGCCAAAATTCAGACGCCATGACCAGACTTGACAGTCGATACCATTTCGCGAGCCGTCAATATTTTATTTCTCTAGACTGACATTTGATTCGTTCAACAACATGTTGCTATATTTATCGAAACTACAATTAAATCGTGCATACTGGTTAATAAACTAGCTACATATTGGACTATCACTGAGCAAAATATAGGTGTTTTCCACCCTTGTGCTAAGAAGAAAATACTCTATCTTGACAGTAAACTGCGCTAGTGGGAGGGGGGGGGGTCCACGACACATATATATTTTTAAACACACATTATTTTAACATTGCATGATTTCATTAATGAGAAGCAAATTACTAAATTATAATTTTCATAACAAATTCAATTGTGCATGGGTATCACGTCTCAAAACCGTTGAATATAAACAAAAAGATTAACTAAAATCCCTCCCTATTATACCTGAAACTTGGAGCATTCCGACCTGCGGAAGTTTTCCCTTAGTTGCTTCCGGGTGGTTGTCACAGACGCTTTTTGGATAATTCAGATTAGTTACAAATGGAGCAGATTGTAACAGATTTTCATTGACTGCAAACAAAACGCTCTGATCGAGAGGTGTGTAGCCTATCGTCTATTTATATGTATATTTCAAACGTTTTCATAGCCTTGTAGGCGTTCAAAAACGTTAATAGGTTGTGTATCCTCAGCATGCAGGATTCTTAATCGTTTTAAACTCTTTTGGCCAATGTAGAGTAACGTTAGTCTGTAATGTATCCAATTCTCTTTCTGGTATGGCTACATGGGGACCAATCAATGGGACCAATGGACAACATGACAGGCTGAGACAAGCGAAATATATGCCTCTGACTGTACCCATGGTCAGTTTATTAAATGAAGATTTAGGAGAAGAAAAAAGGTTTCATTGGGCTTTAGATGCCTATTTTCACTATATTGCCTCCTTGACTTAGGCTCATGGCTGTAGGCTACTAGATAGGGGATTTTGAAGAAGTAGCCTAATGGGATTATGATATTGATGGCTGTCTCTTGGTAACAAAGAAATGGATTAAAAGCCATCCGTACTTTATAGCTTCTAATTTGTGTTTTGTTGTATCTAAACCTCACACTTATAACAGGCAAAAGTGTATCCAGGCCGTTCTATTATTCGGCTCTGACCTCACATGTGAGCTAATAGAGAGAGGCTAAACTGTTAAAGGGTGCAATCCGGCATTAGTCCATCCATTTTTAGACTTTTAAATTGATTATAGCCATTAGTTATTGAAGAATATAACATGAAAGCCTCCTGAGCTTAGTTCAGCTGTCTTACCCCATCAGAACCCAAAATATGAGTTTGTTAAACTCAATTATTGGTTCACAATGTTGTAAAAAATAACACTGTAGGCCATAGCTTATCAAATCAAATCAAATGTTATTTGTCACATGTGCCGAATACAACAGGTGAAGGAAGACCTTACCGTGAAATGCTTACTTACAAGCCCTCTACCAACAATGCAGTTTTAAGAAAATAGAGTTAAGAAAATATTTATTAAATAAACAAAAATATATTTTTACAATTAAGTAACACAATAAAATAAGAATAATGAGGCTATCTACAGGGGTACCGGTACCGAGTCAATGTGCGGGGGTAGTTTAGTCAAGGTAATTTGTACATGTAGGTAGGGGTAAAGTGACTATGCATAGATTATAAACAGCGAGTAGCAGCAGTGTAAAAAATAAAGGGCGGGGGGGTGGTTTCAATGCAAATAGTCCGGTAGCCATTTTGATTAATTGTTCAGCAGTCTTATGGTTCGGGGTTAGAAGCTGTTAAGGAGCCTTTTGAACCAAGACTTGATGCTCCGGTACCGCTTGCCGTGCAGTAGCAGAGAGAACAGTCTATGACTTGGGTGACTGGAGTCTTTGACCATATTTTGGGCCTTTCTCTGACACCGCCTAGTTTCTAGGTCCTGGATGGCAGGAAGCTTGCCCCCGGTGATATGTACGCACTACCCTCTGCAGCGCCTTATGCTGAGCAGTTGCCATACCAGGCGGTGATGCAACCAGTCAGGATGCTCTCGATGGTGCAGCTGTCAAACTGTTTGAGGATCTGGGGACCCAATGCAAAATCTTTTCATTGTCCTGAAGGGGAAAATGCGTTGCGCCTTGAATTTGAGAGTTTTTACATTTCTCCAGACCCATCTCTCAGCTGTTCGCCAAAAAGAAAAGTGGCAGGGTGATGCTTTATTGTTGTTTGAATCCCAGATTTCCCTTTTATTAGAAGTCCTTTTATATTAATGGGCTAATGCTGTGTTTGTAACCAAGTGGAAAGATGGCCAGACTTTTTTGTGACCTAATTAATTGCCAAATGTGTCATTGTCTATCTTATGCACAGTACCAGTCAAAAGTTTGGACACACCTACTTCCAGCTTTTTTTATTTTTTATTACTATTTTCTACATTCTAGAAAAATAGTGATGACATCAAAACTATGAAATAACACATATAAAATCATGTTGTAATCCAAACAGTGTTAAACAAATCAAAATATATTTTATATTTGAGATTCTTCAAAGTAGCCGTCCTTTGCCTTGATGACATTTTTGCACACTCTTGGCATTCTCTCAACCACCTTAATGAGGTAGTCACCTGCAATTTCAATTAACAGGTGTGTCTTGTTAAAAGTTAATTTGGGGAATTTCTTTCCTTAATGCATTTGAGCCAATCAGTTGTGTTGTGACAAGGTAGTGGTGGTATACAGAATATTTGGTAAAAGACCAAGTCCATTTTATGCCGAGAACAGCTCAAATAAGCAAAGGGAAATGACAGTCCATCATTAGTTTAGACATGAAGGTCAGTCAATCAGGAACGTTTCAAGAACTTTGAAAGTTTCTTCAAGTGCAGTCGCAGAAACCATCAAGCGCTATGATGAAACTGACTCTCATGAGGACCGCCACAGAAAAGGAAGACCCAGAGTAACCTCTGCTGCAGAGGATTAGTTCATTAATGTTAACTGCACCTCAGATTGCAGCCCAAATAAATGCGTTCAGGCAACAGACACATCTCAACATCAACTATTCATGGGAAACGCCGTGAATCAGGCCTTCATGGTCGAATTGCTGCAAAGAAACCACTACTAAAGGACCCCAATAATAAGAAGAGACTTGCTTGAGCCAAGAAACATGAGCAATGGACAGTGGAAATCTATCCTTTGGTCTGATGAGTCCAAATTTGAGATTTTTGCTTCCAACCACTGTGTCTTTGTGAAACTCAGAGGTGAATGGATGATCTCTGCATGTGTGATTCCCACCGTGAAGCATGGAGGAGGAGGTGTGATGGTGTGGGGAGGCTTTGCTGTCTTTGATTTATTTAGAATTCAAGGCACACTTAACCAGCATGGCTACCACAGCATTCTGCAGCAATACGCTATCTCGTCTGGTTTGCTCTTAGTGAGACTATCATTTGTTTTTCAACAGGACAATGACCCAAAACACACCTCCAGGCTGTGTAAGGGCTATTTGATCAAGGAGAGTGATGAAGTTCTGCATCAGATGACCTGGCTTCCACAATCACCCGATCTCAACCCAATTGATATGGTTTGTGATGAGTTGGACCGCGGAGTGAAAGAAAAGCAGCCAACAAGTGCTCAACATATGTGTGAACTCCTTCAAGACTGTTGGAAAAGCATTCCTCATGATGCTGGTTGAGAGAATGCCAAGAGTGTGCAAAGCTGTCATCAGGGCAAATAAAGGGTGGCTACTTTGAATGATTCCATATGTGTTATTTCATAGTTTTAATGTCTTCACTATTATTCTACAAAGAAAAAACATTGAATGAGTAGGTGTGTCTAATTTGGACTGGTACTGTATATTTTTCAAATAATGACTCTCTGGGATAAAGTAACATGTCTCACAACCAAGAGGCAGGGCGGGAAGGCACTTCACAACAGTGTTTCAGGTGAAGCCAGGTGTTTGATTTACAGCAAGGTGATAGCGGTAGGCAGTTCAGAACACCTTCCTAATACTGAGTGTTCATTTTGTTCTTCATGGCATGGTGAATATCTAGCTTGTGCTTCACCTGTGAAGAACAATGAACGGTGGAAAGAGACCCAGTACACTGCATTGTGTGCTAGCATGTGAATTATTTGAGAACTTTTATATGACTGGCCTGGGTGACACATCGTATTCTGTTTCAGGAAGATTTTTACAACAATGTGCAGAAATGCACGTTGGTGCCAATGGAGCAGAAGGGAACTTGGAAACTAAAGTCTCTGAGATTGGTCTCAAGCCTGTTGATACTTTTTTCTTATGAATTTTGAAAGGGTCACAGCACCAATGTCTGTCTAATTGATGAAATGTATTGTCCATGATCGTCTTATCTTTCAAACTTTTTTCTAGTGACCCCAGAGGTTCTTCTTCTATGTTATTATGGTGGTCCGCAAACATATATTAGAGGTGCATGCTGCCACCCACTGTGCGGGGTAGTATACAATATATATTTTTAAGTATATTGTTCTCAAATAATTAACAAAAGACAAAAATCAATGTAATCCTTTAGTCAGATTCAAATGTCAATGAAGTTGGCAGTGAAGTCCTGGAGAGCCAAGAACCTTTCAGCCGCAGATACAATTATGGCCAGTTGGGGAAGTAGACCTAGACTTGGCGCTCAGGTACCACTTGCCGTGCGGTAGCAAAGAGAACAGTCTATGACTTGGGTGACTGGAGTCTTTGACAATTTTTTGGGCCTTCGTCTGACACCGCCTAGTATATAGGTCCTGGATGTCAGAAAGCTTGGCCCCAGTGATGTACTGGGCAGTACGCACTACTCTCTGTAGCGCCTTACGGTCAGATGCCGAGCAGTTGCCATTCCAGGCTGTGATGCAACCAATCAGGATGCTCTTGATTGTTCAGCAGTATACATTTTTGAGGATCTGGAGACCCATGCCAACAATTTTTTGTCTCCTGAGGGGGGAAAAGGTTTTGTCGTGCCTTCTTCACAACTGTTTTGGTGTGTTTGGACCATGATAGTTCGTTGGTGATGTGTACACCACGGAACTTGAAACTCTCGACTCGCTCCACTTCAGCCCTGTTGATGTTGATGGAGACCTGGTCGGGCCCTCCTTTTCCTATAGTCCATGATCAGCTCCTTTGTCTTGCTCATATTGAGGGAGAGGATGTTGTCCTGGCACCACACTGCCAGGTCTCTGACCTCCTCCCTATAGGCTGCCTCATCATTGTCAGTGATCTGGCCTACCACTATTGTGTCATCAGCAAACTTAATGATGGTGTTGGAGTCGTGCTTGGCCATGCAGTCATGGGTGAACAGGGAGTACAAGAGGGGACTACGCACACACCCCGAAAGGGCCCCGGTGTTGAGGATCAGCATGGCAGATGTGTTGTTGACTACCCTTACCACCTGGGGACGACCCATCAGGAAGTCCAGGATCCAGTTGCAGAGGGAGCTGTTTAGTCCCAGGGTCCTAAGCTTAGTGATGAGCTTTGTGGGCACTATGGTGTTGAACGCTGAGCTGTAGTCAATAAACAGCATTCTCACATAGATGTTCCTTTTGTCCAGGTGGAAATGGGCAGTGTGGACTGCGAATGAGATTGCGTCATCTGTTGATCTGTTGGGGTGGTATGCGAATTGGGGTTGGTCTAGGGTTTCTGGCATGATGTGAGCCATGACCAGCCTTTCAAAGCACTTCATGGCTACCAACGTGAGTGCTATGGGGCGGTAATCATTTAGGCCAGGTTACTTTTGCTTTCTTGGGCACAATGACTATGGTGGTCAGTTTGAAACATGCAGGCATTACAGAATCAGTCAGGGAGAGGTTGAACATTACAGGGAAGACTCTTTCCAGTTGATCCGGGCATGCTTTGAGTACCTTTCCTGCTAATCCGTCTGGCCCCACGGCTTTGTGAATTTTGTCCTGTTTAATTAAAGGTCTTGCTCACATCGGCTACGGAGAGAATGATCACACAGTCGTCCAGAACAGCTGACGTTCTCATGCATGCTTCAGTGTTGCTTGCCTCAAAACGAACATAAAAGGCATTTACCTCGTCTGGTATGTTCGCGTCACTGGGCAGCTGGCGACTGGGTTTCCCTTTGTAGTCCATAATAGTTTTCAAGCCCTGCCACATCCAATGAGCATCAGAACCGGTGTAGTAGGATTCAATCAATCTGGTTGGGGTATGTATGTACGTACGTACGTATGGTCACTGTGGGGACAACGTTGTTGATTCACTTATTGATGATGCCGGTGACAGAGGTGGTATATTCCTCAATGCCATTGGATGAATCCTGGAACATGTTCCAGTCTGTGCTAGCAAAAGAGTCCTGTAGCGTAGCATCCGCATCTGACCACTTCCGTATTGAGCGAATCACTGGTACTTCCTGCTTTAGTTTTTGCTTGTAAGAAGGAATCAGGAGGATATAATTATGGTCAGATTTGCCAAATGGAGGGTGAGGGAGAGCTTTGTATGCATCTCTGTGTGGAGTAAAGATGGTCTAGAGTTTTCCCCCCCTCTGTTTGCACATGTGACATGCTGGTAGAAATGAGGAAAAACAGATTTAAGTTAACCTGCATTAAAGTCCTCGGCCACTAGGAGCGCCGCTTCTGGGTGATCATTTTCTTTGATCATACCAACTCACATCTCTCTAAAATACTTCAGAGTATGACACTCTTAATCAGTGTAATGGCATTCGCAAGCTAAATTTTCAGCACAGAGCCAAATAACCCATCAAATCCATCAACTCAAAAAAATACAGAAGTCTTATATTTATATTCTCAAATAACAAACAAGGAGAACTATACCCCTGTGCCAAACTTGGCCCCTCGACTCAAGGCACTCGGGCACCCGAGTGGCGCAGCGGTCTAATGCACTGCACCTCAGTGCTAGAGGTGTCACTAAAGACTCTTGTTCTATTTCAGGCTGTATCACAGCCTAACCCCTAAACGGGTTAGAGTTTGGCCGGGAGAGGCCGTCATTGTAAATAATAATTTGTTCTTAACTGACTTGCCTAGTTAAATAAAGGTTAAATAATAAAACAATTTAAAAAATTAGTGCAAACAATCCAGGATGCCCCTACCCCAACACTAACCATAACCTGTCCATAGCGTGATTTAAGCTGCTTCTCCAAAGACTGATTTTAATTCCATTTAGCCTACTTTGATGCTATGTAATAGCAGCCTACAAATAGGCCTACTTAGATATTTCCACAGCATATAGGTAACGTTTAAGCATACATTCAGTAGTAGGTCGACAAACGAATGAATGCAAGGGAGAAATAATGGGGAACATGAATCAACTCAATTTCAAACGGTATTTTGAGGCCTTGTGAAGCACAGTTACAGTGTTTTCATAGCTGCTTCTGAGAACACATTAGATCATTTTCTGAAATGTTTTGATGTCAAAATATGTACGTGTTTAATTTATTGTTTCTTTAAAAGAGGATGTTAGGTGCCCTCTTTTAAACAGTGTTGACTTTAACTTGACATGCTTTAAGTGGCTTTAAAATGCCAGCCTGGGGACGAGCTGCTAAATATTTCAGAACAATCTCTAACTGGGATTGTGTGAGAGGAGACTGCTACTGTAGATTCTCTCTGAGTGCTCTGAGTATACGTCTGCCCCAGTCAACCCAGTGGCAGCAGTCAAAAATACACTGGGGCTCCTCAACATCTGCTTTCAAAATAGATAATGACAACACAAAATATATCTACTGCTTCTGCTGCTAATGAGGCCCTGTGTGGTGACAATGTGAACCTGACACTCTCCCTTAACTCTCACGTGTACCACACACACGCGCGCACACACATGGGCGTTGATGCACATCCTGTGTGACACACTATCATCACCAGCCTCCGCCACACACGCTCTCTCCCATATAATTACACCGTCGAGTTCCTTAATCCGCCGATTGAAAACCTACACGTCTCCAGAAGTCTCTCTATATACTCCCTCCCAGACAGAGTGTGCGGATGATGATGTGGGGAAGGAGAGGGGGTGAGGGGAGGATGAGGGAGGGAGGGAATAATCAAGTACAAGCTTAACTGCAGAGACTGTCAAGTGAAGAAAATAATATTTGTCCAGCTGGACAGGCCTCCCTTTGTGCGGGCTAAATGAATGTTGAGCTTTCTGTCTGGCGTGTCAGGGTGGTAGGCCTACGTACGGCAGGCTGTTTGGACTTTGACAGGGATTATTAAAATCACAGCAGATGAAGGGGAGAGGAGTGTGAGAAAGCCAAATTGACACTGACACTCTCCATTACATTCCATTTGACTCATGATGACGGTGTTGATATGGGCCGAGCCCCGCCAGCGCATGATTGGCTGTTCGAGGATGTGTTAAGCACCAAGGGGGCGTCAATACTGAGGTGAACCGAGATGGATTGTTTATTTAAAGCCTGCAGTGAAGAATCCCCTTTCTTGTTAGTTATTTATTTACCTAGTTTTTTAAAAACGTTAACTGGTTGTAGTGTCACTGTCTGATAATACTTAGAAGCTATGCATTTTGATCAGGGGTCCTCCTACTGTAAGTGGAACAGAGGAAAGCGATGAGGTGGAACATATTTAAGTTGCCTCTTGTTTCAGGTGCAGTTGATTTACGTCTCCTGATAACAATCTTGTTTGAGGAGAAATCAAATTACCGTGTGTGTGTGTGTGTGTGTGTGTGTGTGTGTGTGTGTGTGTGTGTGTGTGTGTGTGTGTGTGTGTGTGTGTGTGTGTGTGTGTGTGTGTGCGCGTGTGTTTGGAGGGGGTCCATCCATGGTCTATTTGATCAAATATCTTTGAATGTGATGGCTTCATTTTGTTACATTCATTATTTACTGTATGCATAATGCATTCAATAAGAGCTAAACAAGAGACCTATTGATTTTTTTTCTCCACGAAAAACATCCATTGAACCAAAGCCTTTTTAGTCTGTGATACTGACAACGTCTTGTTTGTTGTTTTTGTGAGAAAATACATTTTCCATTATTCTCCGTTCGTTCTCACTCTCCTTCTTCTCTCTCGCTGTGCCCCAGGCAGGATGGAATGGCAGGGGGACCTTCCACAGGATCATGCCTTTGTAGAGCTCCTGCTTCCTGGGCTTCCCAGCGAGCTGGATATCCAACAGCTGCTCCGAGACACAGAGGACAAACTCAAACTCAATGCCTGCAGGTCAGTGTCTCTCAGGACCACCATAACTAGGACCCAGAGTTTGTCCACGGCCGGTATATACACCAAGTGTTCCAGAGTAGGAGTGCTGATCTAGGATCAGATCCCCCCTTCTTATTCATTATGATTCAAAAGGCTTATAAAACTTATACTAGAGCATCACTCCGACTCTGAGATGCTTTTGAATGCGGACTCTGGTCAGGTCATGTGCCCAGGTACGACTCCTGGCACAAGGGATTCTATGGGAATGTGAGCACAGTCAGCGAAGGCTCTATGCTTTATCTTGGCCAAGTCGCAGTTGCAAATGAGAACTTGTTCTCAACTAGCCTACCTGGTTAAATAAAGGTAAAATTAAAAAAACGTCAAGCATTTGGAAATTGCTCCCAAGGATGAACAAGGACGCACTGAGTTTGAACGTAGGCCTTGAAATACATCCGCAGGTACACCTCCAATTGACTCAAATTATGTAAATTAGCGTATCAGAAGCTTCTAAAGCCATGACATAATTTTCTGGAATTTTCCAAGCTGTTTAAAGGCACAGTCAACTTAGTGTATGTAAAGTTCTAACCATCTGGAATTGTGATACAGTGAATTATAAATTATATAATCTGTCTAAACAATTGTTGGAAACATTACTTCTGTCATGCACAAAGTAGATGTCCTAACCGACTTGCCAAAACTATAGTTTGTTAACAAGAAATTTGTGGAGTGGTTGAAAAATAAGTTTTAATGACTCCTACCTAAGTGTACGTAAACTTCCGACTTCAACTGTGTATATTTGGGGGGGGGCTTGCCTGTTTTGCATGTTATTTTGGCATTAATACGAGTCACAAATCAGTTTGCAAACAATATAAAAAAACTCCCTAACTCTCCCTACCAATTTCGTCGCTACAACTCCAGTACGGGCTCGGGAGAAACGAAGGTCGAAAGTCATGCGTCCTCCGAAACACAAGCCAACCAAGCCGCACTGCTTCTTAATACAGCGCGCATCCAACCCGGAAGCCAACCGCACCGATGTGTCGGAGGAAACACAGTGCACCTGGCAACCTTGGTTAGCGTGGACTGCGCCGGGCCCGCCACAGGAGTCGCTGGTGCGCAATGAGACAAGGATATCCCTACCGGCCAAACCTCTGCCCATAACAGCTAGTTTGGATTTTGACAGGGATTATCAGTGTTCCCCTGCATTCAGACCACTTCCAGACAGTCCTAGCAAAAGTCTTGCTTTAGAAATTGCTCTTGCGAACAAGCAATTTTTGTAATGTACTTAATTGTTACCCAGAAATTATTTGATAATGAGATAAAAACAGCTGCATTGGGCCTTTAACATTTAGAAGACTCTACAACATGGTCTGGCCTCTGTTGTAAGTTTAATATTTTAGCACGTTGTTAAAGATAACTGCTGAAACCATTTGTGTGTGTGTGTGTGTGTGTGTGTGTGTGTGTGTGTGTGTGTGTGTGTGTGTGTGTGTGTGTGTGTGCGTGCGTGCGTGCGTGCGTGCGTGCGTGCGTGCGCATGCGTGCGTGCGTGCATACGTGTGCGTGTGTTCTGTTACTAATGAGCATTCCTAGCCGTTGCCAAGTATCTGTCGGAAACATCCGTGTGGGTTTACAGTTATTAAAGCTTCATTTGAGAAGTGAATGGTTGATTAAGATGCTCGTTGTTTACATTTTGATCTTTTGTGAGCTTGAAGAAGTCAATTATCTTTGAAAGCATCACGGAAGCAGAGCCCTCAAGCTTTGGAAGATTCACTAATCTCAATTTACCATTTACAATGAAGAGCTCTTCTCCAACCTATGTGAAAGAACATGCTTTTACAGCAACATTGCAGATTAAGAGCCTTTGATTGTCTGTCTGCCTCTTTTGTCCGTACTCCATCCGTTTGTATTCCGTTATGATAGAGCATGATAACATTATTCACTTATAGTAAAGGAGTGAATCTTAAGATATGTGCCCAGACTGAATTTTATGTAAATCTTGCATAGACAGTTGAAGCATATCCCGTTTTAGGATTTATACATCAAAGGGAACATTACACCTGCTTTTCCAACCAGTTACCACTGACTCATTTTGAGGTGTGTGAAAGCCACTTTGATGAGAACTTCTGCTCCAATACTACATTCTTAACCCCCCCCCCTCCCACATGAGATGGCTAGACAGGCCACCCGATTCTATGTCTGTCTCTCTCTTTCGTTCGTTCTCTCTCTCTTTGAAAATACCACACTAGGCTCTCAATATTTTGATGGCACATATTGAGGGAGGGAGAGAGGAACCAGAGGAGACCGGGCATAGTGAAGGAGGGAGGGAGGGGGAGGAGGAGGAGAGAGAGAAATCTATATTTCAGCTCTTTTATCCTTTGTGCTGCTGTGAGGGCGAGGATAGATGATGAGGGACAGGCTAAATGTGGCGGCTGAACAAAGCCTCTCACTCTGGTACCATTAGCGTTTGCGTCTCATCCCCCCCTTTTCTCGCCCTCTTTTTGGGGGGAAAATGGGAACAAAATAATTGAAGATTCCACATCTTGAAACGAAAACCCTTGGGTAGGTAATTCAAGGCTTATTACTGAAGGCCAAGGCATTTTTCTTCCTTCTAAGCATTAAAGGGTTATTTTGTGTTCCTGTGGATATGGGAGAGGGATAACCATTATGAGAACAAAGGGACAGATAATGGGGAATTGGGCAAAGAATCTGGCGATCCCCACTCAGTCTGCACCTCCGGTCAGTCAGCCTTGGGCTCATCTCAGCCCATTTGGGGACTAGGAGACAGATGCTGGCAAGGCTCCTCTCTTACAGTACTTCAACCAAGGTCAGCCTCTGTCACACACAGAGGCAGTCGCACACGTACACACACACGTACACACACACCTGCTGCCTAATCCATTTATCAGTGTCTGGGACAAATTATGGAAGAGGAGGAGAGTGAAGGGAATCGGGACGATGAGGAGAGAGAGGGAGAGGGAGAGGGAGGGAGAGAGATAAAGATAAAGAGAGATAAAGAGAAAGAGTGAGCTCCCACTGCCCACTCCCGTAAAGGAAGGCTTCAACCTATTTGTGGGTCAGACTGGCTGGCCTGCTCCCAGCTCTCAGATGTCAGAGATTTGCCTAAGAGCTGCTCCCTAATTGAAGGAGATTAAGATAGGCTGACAACGGGGCCCGGCTCCCCAAATTGAAATGCTGTAATCCATTAGGTTTCATCAAATGGTACACTTCAGGAGGCCAGCAGAAAAAGTCCTCTAATGAAGTGTCAGCGCAGGCCAAGGGACTGCAGACACTGCTGTCGCCTTTCTGCAAGGCAGGGAAATGGCTTACACTAGACGCCTGCCAACATTTCTCATAGTTATATCTGCCGTGTGTGTGAGTGCGTGTGCTTGCATGTACCTTAAACATGTATTTGTGTATATCAAACATGTACGTTTGTGTGTATGCGAGTGTGTGGCAGTGTGTGTGTGTGTGCCTGCGGTCTCTGGCAAGGTTGAGGGCACTAAGAGGGCCACGGGCAGGGCGAAGGGGGATCCGTTTCAGGCTGTTCATTGAACCCCATTCCCTCTTGTTTCCGTGTAGAATGGGGCCTTTTGATGGGGCAGATATTTGGTTCCCAGGCGGCCGGTCCAGTTTGGAGCTAGGGCTTATTTGAAAGGGATCGCTTCCAGCCCCCTCTCTGCTTTCCTCTCCCCGGAGTCTGACAGACAGCCCCGCAGCCCACCCACACTAAATTAATTCTGACAAGGAACTTAAGATAACGTCAATGCGCTGACTAATCACAGGATTGGGTTTCTGTAAGTCACAGAGCTGTGAAATGTGCCATCTAACAAAAGCCCTCCAATCGCTCCTTTCTTTCGGGTGAGAGGGTGGGGACGGAGTGGTGGTGGTGGTGTGCCCAGGCTGTCTTGTAGGGTATTGCTATAGCCCAATCTGAAAAACAATTCTGTTTCGTTGGGGGATGTGAGAAGGGGTAAGGAGGTGGGGAGTGATATGATTGACATGTTTGTCGAGAGACTTTAAAGGAACTTCTCCTCCACTCATCTCCCAGCCTTTTGTTTAGCTTTAACTATGTGGTTCTTTTCACCTCTGGTCTGTCCATTGTTCACTTTCACTTGGAGAATTGACTGGTGTTTTCTTGTGTCAAACTGCTGTCTTTCTCCTCCCTTCTCTATCTCTCGCTGCATTAGCTGTCTAGCTCTGCAGCTTCTGAGCTCTGTGCGGTGAAAGTCATTGTGGTTGAGGCTAATCCGGTAGAGTTGATTAATCTCCAGATTAGTTCCCACACCTCAGGTCTAAAGGTGAGACATTGTGAGGTGCATTGTGGGGGGGGGGGGGGGGGGGGGGGGGTGGCGGCACACAGACATTCAATCAAACTGTAAATCCTACAGTGGACCTTCAAAGCTGAGATGAGCAGAAAAGATGAGATGAGAGAGAGAAGTAGAGGTGGGATATAAAAGTGTGTACTGTATGTGCATGCACGCGTGACTGTGTATGGCCGTATGTGTTCACCCGCGCACGCGTGTCTTTCTATACAAAGAGGTAAAATGAGAGGTGTATGCTGTAAAATGGTGTGTTTTGATGGTGTTGAGAGGCAGGCTGACGGACCAGATGGATGCTCATTTAAGACCTGCTGTCTGAGTAAAGTCCTGGGGTGGAGCCCAGATCACACATCCACGTTTATGACTAACATTAAATAGACTGCCTCTATCTGCCTCGCCTGTACACATTTTAACATGAAGATATGTGGGCTAAAACAAATGTCAGCTTGGCTTGATTTGATTGGTAGAGTGGAGCTAGTGATTTCTTGTTTTGTGCTATATTGGTTCATTTGGAGAAAAACATTGAGCTATATTCATTTGTGTGCGCGAACACAATTCAAACAATGCATATGTACTCAATACATAACGATGCACAAGAAAACCTTTCTCTGCATTAATGGGATACCGTTCTTGAACACTGTGACATCCAAGGTAAGGGCATAGAAGTTATTCATTCGAAACAAACAGCAATTGAAAAAATACAGTGCCGTGCAAAATTATTCAGCCCCTTTACTTTCAGTGCAGCAAACTCTCTCCAGAAGTTCAGTGAGGATCTCTGAATGATCCAATGTTGACCTAAATGACTAATGATGATAAATACAATCCACCTGTGTGTAATCAAGTCTCCGTATAAATGCACCTGCACTGTGATAGTCTCAGAGGTCCGTTAAAAGCGCAGAGAGCATCATGAAGAACAAGGAACACACCAGGCAGGTCCGAGATTCTGTTGTGAAGAAGTTTAAAGCCGGATTTGGATACAAAAAGATTTCCCAAGCTTTAAACATCCCAAGGAGCACTGTGCAAGCGATAATATTGAAATGGAAGGAGTATTAGACCACTGTAAATCTACCAAGACCTGGCCGTCCCTCTAAACTTTCAGCTCATACAAGGAGAAGACTGATCAGAGATGCAGCCAAGAGGCCCATGATCACTCTGGATGAACTGCAGAGATCTACAGCTGAGGTGGGAGACTCTGTCCATAGGACAACAATCAGTCGTATATTGCACAAATCTGGCCGTTATGGAAGAGTGGCAAGAAGAAAGCCACTTCTTAAAGATATCCATAAAAAGTGTTGTTTAAAGTTTGCCACAAGCCACCTGGGAGACACACCAAACATGTGGAAGAAGGTGCTCTGGTCAGATGAAACCAAAATTGAACTTTTTGGCAACAATTCAAAATGTTATGTTTTGCGTAAAAGCAACACAGCTGAACACACCATCCCCACTGTCAAACATGGTGGTGGCAGCATCATGGTTTGGGCCTGCTTTTCTTCAGCAGGGACAGGGAAGATGGTTAAAATTGATGGGAAGATGGATGGAGCCAAATACAGGACCATTCTGGAAGAAAACCTGATGGAGTCTGCAAAAGACCTGAGACTGGGACGGAGATTTGTCTTCCAACAAGACAATGATCCAAAACATAAAGCAAAATCTACAATGGAATGGTTCAAAAATAAACATATCCAGGTGTTAGAATGGCCAAGTCAAAGTCCAGACCTGAATCCAATCGAGAATCTGTGGAAAGAACTGAAAACTGCTGTTCACAAATGCTCTCCATCCAACCTCACTGAGCTCGAGCTGTTTTGCAAGGAGGAATGGGAAAAAATGTCAGTCTCTCGATGTGCAAAACTGATAGAGACATACCCCAAGCGACTTACAGCTGTAATCGCAGCAAAAGGTGGCGCTAAAAAGTATTAACTTAAGGGGGCTGAATAATTTTGCACGCCCAATTTTTCAGTTTTTGATTTGTTAAAAAAGTTTTAAATATCCAATAAATGTCGTTCCACTTCATGATTGTGTCCCACTTGTTGTTGATTCTTCACAAAAAAATACAGTTTTATATCTTCATGTTTGAAGCCTGAAATGTGGCAAAAGGTCGCAAAGTTCAAGGGGGCCGAATACTTTCGCAAGGCACTGTACATTGATTTTAGGTGGGGGGGCTGTTGCGACTGTTGCGTTCATTTTACAGACAGCATTGTCAGCGTTTCTCACACAAGCCGTTAGCGGTGGGAGCTAGTTGGAGCTAGCGCTGTTTTACAGCTAGCGCTTGACTATCGTTGTGGAAGAGTGTGTGTTCCCTCCAACAACACCTGTCACCACTTGGATGTCCTCTGTGGTGTCACAGACACACCACACCACTCCCCTGGCGTGTTCTGGCTTTCTGTCAGTCAGCAAATGCAGCATCAAATTGAAATAAGTAGACTGCCTATACATACAGCGTCGTCTAGCCAACTGAAACCACGTGTGCTGGATTCAATCGGCAGCCATTTGGATACAGATTGGTGGTCTATAACGTTTTATGCCCCACATTTTCCCTCTGAAATGAAAGTGTGTCACGTTGAATGGTTATTTAATGTGTCGTCATTGGGAGACATCTGGATGTGTGTATCGCCGACTCGCAGGGGGCAGGAGGAGCTTTATAGACCCAGAGTGGTGAATGAGCTGGGTGTTAGTAAATGAAACTGTTTCCTTTTCCCTCTCTCTCTCTCTCTCTCTCTTCTCTCTCTCTCCCCTCTCTCTCTCTCTCTCTCTCTCTCTCTCTCTCTCCATCTCTCTTTCTCTGTCTCTCCCTTCTCTCTCTCTTTCTCACTCTCTCTCTCTCTCTCTCTCTCTCTCTCTCACTCTCTCTCTCTCTCTCACTCTCTCTCTCACACACGCACAGACGAGTGCTAGCATTGATTTTCATGGACACGACTAAACATGTTGAGCCTGCGAATGTCATATCTAATCTGTCACATTATCAAAGCTAAAATAACCCCCCACCCTGCAGGATTAACGACTCAACTAGGCCCTGTCTACCCAATGGCAGTTCCGTTATTTCTTGGCCCTAATCCCTACAGATCTGATAGATGCCGCTCTGCCTTACCACTGAGCTAGTATACAGCTGTCCCTTAAATTCAACAGTGAGGGCCTTATAGAAGAGTGGGCTATCCCCTGCAACCCGGCGCCTCTTCAGGATCGTCCAGGCCACAGCTTCAACTTTAGAGCACTATGGGGTGCTCTCTCTCGGGTTGGCTTAGCCCAGAATCATCTCCTCCTACGACGTCTACCAATGCGCTCAGCACCTATAGCTGTGTCTCAGATTAGGTTATTTTATACTAGTCACTCGAGTCCCCAATAGACTAATTAACCAGATGCGAAAAAATCCTCAACGAATCAAGTCTACTTCAGAAACCCACAGTAGAAGAGAGACTCTTTGATGACACAGGGTTACAGAACAATAAAGCAGGTTCATTCAAAATTCCAGAAACAGGCATAAAAAAATCCCAGATCAATCAACCAATCACAAATGATAAGCAAGAAAATGATAAGCAAAAATGTACAGTAAATGAAATTGATAGACAACCTTCAGCGCCCTTTACTAAACCTCTTTTGGGGTGTGCCAATAAAATATAATATATACATTTTTTAACCTTCTACAACTCTATAAACAGTTTGTTGGCTCCCCCCTCAGGATGATAAGTCCCTCAGATGGCGTCTAAAACTTGAACAACTACTTCACTACAGACCCTGGTTCGGTTCCAGGCTGTATCACAACCGGCCATGATTGGGAGTCCCATAGGGCAGCGCACAATTGGCCCAGCTTCGTCTGGGGTTAGGGTTTGGTCGGGGTAGGCCGTAATTGTAAAATAGAATGTTCTTAACTGATTTGCCTAGTTAAATAAAGGTTATATAATTTAAATCCAGCAGTCGACAGGTTCTTCTAGCAAGCTCAGAGATTTTTTCCCCGTCCAATAAATCCTAGCTCTTTTATTCCCTCCATTTTCCTTTCTGCTCACTCATTGTAGTTAACACCTACCCTAATGGCGTATCTAGTAGTTGACACCTAATGTGGCCCTCGTTCAAAAAGGTGCTTTTCCGGCCCCTTAACCCCAATCTTTTTTTCACCTAAACAGGACGTCCATCCACTTCACCCCTAACCGTGCTAACCTGGCCATTTCCAGATCACGCTAACATCCTTATTATTAACCTTAACCTTTTAAACATTCATTCTTCAACATGAATCTTCCTTACCGCACTCAATTACAATCGTACTCCAACTCAATGCACCACTCCCATTACATCTTAAACATCCACCACGTTTCAACGTTATAACCTTCCACCCTCAACCTCCTGCAGGCCCTCTTGCCTTAATCTAAGCTTTAAAAAAACAAAACATTGTTTATACGCCTCGTACTTTAAAGCAAACAACATTATAACATTGTTAACTATTTTACGGCATTACTCGAATCCCCCTTATATATTTCCCCATGTTTTCAACCTATAACATTTAACATATTTAACCTTTAATCACTATTTTAATACACTATTTTAATACACTATTTTAATACACTATTTTAATACATTATTTGACTTCTTTTTCTTCTTTTCTTGAATCAATGTCAATTCTCTCTCAATGTTCATTCTTCTTTGTGCTCCGTGCGCGTGTGAAAGGGAAACGTCTTCACGAGTGTGTGCAGGGGTGGATGCAAATGTGTCCCTAAAACGTCAAAGAAAACTCGGCCTTAACCTACTCCCCTTGATAAGATAGAGGTAGTCTGTTAATATTTAGAGACCGGCGTGTGTGTGTGTGTGTGTGTGTGTGTGTGTGTGTGTGTGTGTGTGTGTGTGTGTGTGTGTGTGTGTGTGTGTGTGTGTGTGTGTGGCGAGGGGATGCGAGAGAAGTGACACTGGGAGATGCACTTGTATCGGACGTGTGTAACACCACTTCACACCAGACACTCAGTACACACACACACACACAGCCGGGATATATTGATGTCTGTGTTCATTACTGCTGATGTGTCTCTCTCAGGGTTTGGGGGTGTGTGTGTGTGTGTCGGCGGGGGGACAGGGAGGTGGGGGGAATACAGTACTGTTATGCAGTATGTGATGGAGGTGACAGTCAGAGGTTTATTGTGAGTGGCGTGTGTCTCTGTCCCTCTCCAGTATAGAACAGAGTCTGAAGGAACTGCAGGGGAAGATGGGTGAGTCCTGGACGGGGGAGCGTCCACCCAGCCCAACGGAATGTCTGCAGTGGTTTAACCCACGGAACCCCAGCACCGTCAGGCCTGTCGCCACAGGAAACCAGGAGCTCCTGGACTTCCTGAAAGCTCTGGTAACAACACATCATGATAATAATGATGAGAGAGGGGTGAACCTACAATGTACAACGCTATGTAGTTCACTAGCCAGTCAAAATGTGCTTAACAACCATCCATAAAATGAAAAAGATTTGCTGATCGTATTGATACCTTTAAACATGTTGATAGCTCCTCCGTGAACCATCCTTCCTCCTCTTCAGCTCCAGTACCTTAGGACCGAGGAGGAGGGGCGAGAGGACGTGACCCTCCAGCTGCTCCACAACATCTCCTCCCAGTGTGGCGTGTCCTTCCCCAACACCACCCCCTCGCCCACCCCCCAGCAGCCCGGCCCCTCGGCACACACCTCGGTCCACACGGTCAGGGACGACAGTGCTCTGGAGAGCCATGAGGTGTGGGATGAGGTAAGGCTCCAGCTGCGGCGCCACCTGCTGGACAGACTTTCCTGTCCCCTCCCCGTCCCTCAGCGCATCTACTGTCTGCAGCAGCTGTTCTTCCTCTACCCAGAGTGGGAGGTGCTGACGCTCTACCAGGGCCTGAGGAGCCAGGCTGTCCTGTCTCTGCTCCACTCTGCCCTGGCCACCAGCCCCGGTGGGAAGGAGACGGGCTTCGACAGGCTGGCCCTGGGGCTCCGTGCTGCCGCCCCAGCCCTGTGCTCGGCCCTCAGGGAGGAGCTCCAGGTCCTCAATGGGGTGGCCAAGCCCCATACCATTCTGGGTTTCCTGAATGCTGCCTACCTGAACACTGTGTCCCAGGAGCTGGGCGCCATGATGGAGAGAGAGTGTGAGAACGCCCTAAAGGACAACACTACGCTGAGCGGTGGCAAGGGGAGGAAGAGCTCGGCCAGGACCAAGGCTACTGTAGGTCAGTGGAGCAAACCTCTTACTCTCTCTAAACTGTACCACACTCTCCCCACTCACGCACTGTAAGGTTCTGCATTTATTTTCTTCATCAACCTTGTGTTCTGTTTCTTTGTGCTCTTGAACGTAGCCTTGTTTCTTTGTGCTCTTGAACGTAGCCTTGTCTTTCATTTTTGTTCATTGATTTCACCTGTGTTAGTTACTCACATGGTCTCATCAGCTCCTTATTTAGTTCAGTTCGTCCTGATTGTGCCTTTGTGAGGTATTGTTCGTTTTGACTCTATAAAGCCTTTTCCTAGCTCGTTTGTGAGAACCAGTTATAGCCTTCAGTCCTAGTTTTGATTCACCTGCCTGTTTGCCTACCTGTGTATGACTATTGCCTGCCTGTGACCACGATTCCTGCCTTCTGCAAAGGCGAAATAAACACCTGCCGCGCTCTGCTCTTGAATCTACACCTTTTTCTCCCTGGAATATTCAATGCACACACCAAGCACTGGAAAAGGAGCAATCCTTCTCTACATTCTTTTAAATTCCATTCACTTGAACACAAGTTGGGATTTTAGCCTTTTACTACAGAGTGCTTCACTTAAGGCTTTCTCTCGTAGCAAATCAATGCAAACCAAGGGTAAAACGGACAAAGATGACCTTGGTATGACCTTGGTAGTGAGCACAGGCCTATCCTTCACAGCTAAGGATAAGTCTAGGAGTTGATGGTACCTTACGTTATCACCCTTGGGCTAGGGAAAATAATAGAATGAAACAGCTGAGAAGTATTTACAAAAATTTGAAAGGAAGTCATTTTTCTTGTGTGGGAGGAAAGGAGTGATGTACAGAGAGACTGGGGAACAAAAAAATCTGTACATGGTATGTCACATCTGATAGATCCCCTTATACTCTATGTTTGGCTCTCTGATTGGCCTATTTATGGGATAGATGGGGTAACCATCCACAAAGTAGACAACTCCGTTGTTTACTTTCCCAAAATGGTGCATATGTCAGGCGTGCTTCCTTCTGGGGATGGGAAGTGTGCTTTTTACATCTGCCACTCTTCTAAACCCACAGCCGTCTCTCACGCTCTTTCCCTCCCTTCCTAGCTCCCTCTCTCCACCTCGCTCCCGCTCTCTTTCCCTACCCTTAAACATGAGATGAAAGAAGGCAGCCAGGATAATTGGCCATGCGTCAGTTAGGCTGTTTGATCACAGCGCAGCGGCTGTGGCTCCGGCTACACACCTACGTGCCGCTCAACAAACCGTCAAATGTAGCACCGGAGGCAGAACATCTCACCAAAGGGAAGCAGCGCCCGCAAAGTGTAACGACACTAAAGCGATGCAGTTTTTTTTGTTGCCCCTTGTCTTGTGAGTGCCTGCTCCACCGCAACTACTGTGGGACGGGGGTCGGGGCTAGTGTTTGCGGGGGTCACATCAACAAAAGACAACAGTAGACACCCAAACATCAACAGATCCACCAAGGACACTGTGGCCTAATCGGCGGAGTGGCTTCACGTCACTTTGGTGGTTGTCTTTACCCATGGAGATCTTCAAGGGCCGCGTTGACAATGATGACACATAGAAAAACAATATGCATATATTCACTTGATGCATACGCTCTCAGATCCCTATTGTCTCCCTGTAGCGTGTTATTGTTTATTTCCGCCTATCTATTTATCTGCTGGATTTTCAATGGAGGGGTGGGTAATGGGAGGGGAGCCTGGGAGGCAGCCTGAGCCTGTGCTTCCTTCCCAGAGCTCTCCCAGGGGAGTGCAGTCTCTGGCATCAACTACTGTCAAACCACTGAACCATTTAACAGCGTTCACATCAGCGAGATGTGACAGTTCTTTTAACCCCTCTCTCTGAATGGGGAAGCGCTGACATTGTTCCCAGACAGATGTGAGTGTCTCAGCCCTTTGTAGCCCATTTTCTCGCCGTCCCTCGCTCTCCACCTCCTTTCTACCCCCGCCCCCCCCCCCCCCCTCCCCTTTCTCTCTCCTTCCCGGTAGTAATGGGGTGATCAGTAGGACTCTGGAGTCTGCCGGACAGATTGACTGGCCAGGAACAATGCAAGCTTTAAACCTTACTATCACACCTCACTGCGTCTGGACAGGAAAAGGGGTAATCAAGTAGTGTGTGTGTGTCTGTTTGTGTGTTCGTGCACGCGCACGTGCATTGCTATCTGCCAGGTGGTCTGTCGTTGAAGGTGCGCAAGTGTTTGTGCAGCGTTTAAGTACCTTAGAGGAAATGTGTCATTTCCATTATGTCTAATGATGACATGCAGTAATTCAGCATTAAAATAGCTTCTTACATAAGCCTAATATATACATTATGTAAATTGCAGATTTTCCAAATCTGCAATTGAGTAATTGCTTCCCAATTTGCGTAGTATAGAAACAGAACACACTTTTCATGTACACCATGGAACGCGATACAACTGGCTTGCCTGCTTACACGTCCATCGATAAACTTGTCCCAAGCAATCATTCAGCACAGCCGAAGAGTCTCCATTCACACACTGAAGGACATCTGCATGCTCCCCGAGGTATGAATTCCATTCCCAGGTCCCACTAATTCTCTCCGACTTGTGCCGTGCGCTATAGGCAGTACTGCGTACAGAAGGCTTGGGTTTGAACATGTGCAGTAAGCACATTCTCACCTCCACCCCTCCGCCCTCCTCCTCCCTCCTTGCCTCCTTCCCCGGCTCTCTGAACTCCCTGCAGTCAAAGCGCACCAGCCTATTCAGCAGGGAGAGTGCTTCAGTTGTGCCAGAGATAGCTAGTGCTGCTACTGCTGCTCCCGCCACCGCGGGAGATTCCTTCTGGGGATTGAGGCTACTTGGGAATGGTGTTTGTTAATATTTAATAAGAGCTGCTCTTCACTAGATCATATCTGTGCAGGGGTTCAGACGCGGTGTCTGCCGGGCCGTGCACATGAATGTAGCCATGTAATTACGGCAGGAGGGGGGGAGGGGGGGTTAGAACCAGGGGTTTTTATAAGCCCAATGCTCTCTGTTTACGGCTGCTGCTTCCCATTGTATAGCCACAGCCCTGCACATCCCTACGCTGTATAGAAGGTCTGGTTTAAGAGCTGTGGGTTCACGGCCTAGTGAGGGTTTGTTTACTGATGTTAATGAGGCTTCATTACATGTGTGTGTGCGTGTGTGCGCGCGCGCATGTATGTGTGTGTGTGTGTGTGTGTGAGAAAATCTTTTATGTGTGTTCACAATTTCACTTGAGATTTTATGAATTCCACTATGTCCCAGTGTCTCCAAACCCTAGGTCCGTTGGCATTACTGCAAGACTAAACATGGCACTGTGTGTGTGTGTGTTTGTGCGTGTGTGTGTGTGTGCGCACACGTGTATGTGTGTACGGAGTACGCGTGTGTAAAATCCGGTTCCATTTCCTCCGAATGGTCACAAAAAGCTTTTGTGCATCACTCTTGTTAAGCTCAAGCATATCAACAAACCACTCAAGTATTCCAGCACCTTCTTTCAGAGGCAGTAGAGCAGGGCTTATTGAGAGCACAGACAGGATAACACTCTGCTACTGTATGGAGTCCTAGAGGGTCCAAGAACACGGTACCAAAACAAGTGGCCTGTAATGAAATGTTTCCACACAATACAATACGTCCCTCTCTCCATTTGGAGCTGATTGGCTATAGAGTACAAGGAGAAAGCTGACAGCAGCCTTAGCCTGGCCACCGTACACCCCTCCCCACCCAACCAGCAGCCTAATCGAGATATCAAAACTTCCCACTTTCCCCCCCTGTGAACGGCGGGTAGCCCCTGCTGTGGTTCAGGCAGACTTTGCCTCTTGCTGTCCAGGGGCCATGAGGGGGGGCATCAGCGGGAGTCACCCATAATAAGGCTGTCTGGTTGAGCAGCGGGCCGCGACTGATGGAGCGGGACCCAGCCGCCACGGGGCCCCGTGGGCAGTCCTCCCGGTGGCCCCCCCAGCTCCGTTCTGACCCTGCCACCCTCACGCAGGGGGCCAATCAGCACCCTGGGAGCTGTGCCTGCTTTATACCCCCCTTAAACTGCCGTGACACACATACACACCGTCCACCCCACCTTGCATCCGTCTCCTCTGAGTGCCAACATGCACGGGGGAGCGGGGTAGGAAGGAGACCAGCTTGATGTCGGAGTGAGGGAGTCCCTGGGCTCTGCGGTTTATATCTGCATCTTTGTGGATATCTGCCTTCAATCCACTGACAAACCCTTTGTTGTTCTGTCAGTGCCAGTCTGCGGAGAATAGCACCCGGCGATCTGACTGCATGATAAACTTGTCAATGGGCTTTTGAAATGTATATCCCGCTCCACACAGAACTGGAGTTTTTTTATGACCAGCAACAACGTACGTACGCACACACACACACGCACATCTCAGCGCCTGTCTGAGTTATTGTAATCATGGGTGGAGTTGAGACGTGAGGCTTGAGGCCAGCCAGCTAACCATCCCTGGCAGAGTTAGAGAGAGCAGCCCTGGCAAAGGACCATAGAGATGTCAGCCACGCTACAGGGAGAGAAAGAGGGAGGGAGGGAGGGGGGGGGGGAAGAGAGAGAGAGAGAGAAGTGAAATTAAATCAGTGGCTAAATTATTGCGTGATTGCCCATTCCCAACAGACTCTGGCAACATTTGGAAGAAAGTGTCTAATAATTGGTTTTTCGACCACGTCAGACACATGCAATTCCCCTCGCTAATGGGTCTGTTAGGTAGTGCCGGGCCTCCGGGGTCAGGGAAGGACAGAAGACGGCCAGACAACAAGCCGGTGCACCCCACTCTGACGACTGAGGGAACAAGAGAGAGAGTGAGAGAGAAAGAGAGAGGGAGCGCTGAGGAAATGAAGTGGTAATAAGTACAGCCCAAAGGGGAAATGCACTTCAGTGTGAGTTTAATACATCAGGCCGGGGATTTGGCAGCCCGCCATACAGCAATTGTTTACATTTTTTGCTCACTGGCTGCATCTGTTCTGTTTTGTAAACGGCACTAAACTATCCGCCCGTAAACACCGGAATCAATAACAACTGCTGAGGGAATTCCCTTCCCTCCCTCCCTCCCTCTGTTTTCGTCCCCTCCCCTCTCTCCCTTTTCGTGCCAGTCAAGGGGAGTGTGACTGTGACAGTAATGTTGTTCAGCTCAGGTGGAACTGCTGTGGAGGAGACTGACGGTTTTCCCCCCAAATGGATGTTTGTGTTCCTTTGTGTTCCAACCAAGCACATGCTGTCTATCCTTGGCCACCATCCTCCACAATTGATAGTACATGTTGTCTTTACTAGTCGCCTTGGTCATGACTGTGGAAATAAGAGCATGACCTCACTAGCTCCTCTGATATGTCGCCCTCTTGGCTGTGTTTTCACAAGGGCCATGCAACTATCCATCACCACACAACACCAACTGCAGTTTGTGACTCCATATAGCTATGCTATACTTCTGTTTCAATGGCTTGTTCTCCAAGTTAGGGTAGTCTAATATCCCCATGATTTCCTGGCACAGTCTTTTACCTATCACTCTCAATCAAAGAAATCTATAATTCAGGTGTGATACAATAGTGATCATGTCCGTTTTAGGGCTGCAATAGTGCTAGTTCCCTGTATAGTTTTTATGTAGACTGACCCTTAAGTGAACCCTACCGTGTTCCTCCCTGCCTCTCGGTGCTCTCTTGTCGATGACACACCTGGGTGCCTTAAGCACCCCCGTTTGGTTCCACCGTGTGATGTGACACAGGCATAATGACCTTTAAATGGCTGTATCCTGTATAGCAGTGGAGCCAGAGCTATAAATACATATAGTTCATATAGCAATGGGTGTTGGAGTAGACAGGGCTGTTACACTCCAAGGTCATGTGTCACGGTGTGAGTGTTGGAGAGACGGAGGAGGGGAAACAGTCTTCCCGGGTTCACGGGAAGGGAACAGTCAACAGGTTGCCCACTCAGGAGAGAGCTCTTTATTAAGAGGGGGTTGTGCCTTGGCGTTTCTTTGAGACACATCACATCTCCTTTAGATGGTTTGCTTGGAGATGTTGCAGAGAGAGAGAGAGAGAGAGAGAGAGAGAGAGAGAGAGAGAGAGAGAGAGAGAGAGAGAGAGAGAGAGAGAGAGAGAGAGAGAGAGAGAGAGAGAGAGAGAGAGAGAGAGAGAGAGAGAGAGAGAGAGAGAGAGAGAGAGAGAGAGAGAGAGAGAGAGAGAGAGAGAGAGAGAGAGAGAGAGAGAGAGAGAGAGAGAGAGAGAGAGAGAGAGAGAGAGAGAGAGTTTGTGATCACTGCACGACAGGGGAGGTAGAAACAGAGATGCACTTTCTCCTTTACTGTGAGAAATATTCCTCACCAAGAGATTAAGTATTCACAGACATGACTACATTTATTCCAAATTTTAACATATTAAACCCAGAGGAAAAACAAAAAATAGTAATGGGCGAAGGAGCAATGGCTCCTCTTGCAGCCAAATATGTGATTGCCTGCCATAATCAAATCAAATCAAATCAAATCAAATTTTATTTGTCACATACACATGGTTAGCAGATGTTAATGCGAGTGTAGCGAAATGCTTGTGCTTCTAGTTCCGACAATGCAGTAATAACAAGTAATCTAACTAACAATTCCAAAACTACTGTCTTATACAGTGTAAGGGGATAAAGAATATGTACATAAGGATATATGAATGAGTGATGGTACAGAGCAGCATAGGCAAGATACAGTAGATGGTATCGAGTACAGTATGTACAAATGAGATGAGTATGTAAACAAAGTGGCATAGTTTAAAGTGGCTAGTGATACATGTATTACATAAGGATACAGTCGATGATATAGAGTACAGTATAACGTATGCATATGAGATGAATAATGTAGGGTAAGTAACATTATATAAGGTAGCATTGTTTAAAGTGGCTAATTATATATTTACATCATTTCCCATCAATTCCCATTATTAAAGTGGCTGGAGTTGAGTCAGTGTCAGTGTGTTGGCAGCAGCCACTCAGTGTTAGTGGTGGCTGTTTAACAGTCTGATGGCCTTGAGATAGAAGCTGTTTTTTAGTCTCTCGGTCCCAGCTTTGATGCACCTGTACTGACCTCGCCTTCTGGATGATAGCGGGGTGAACAGGCAGTGGCTCGGGTGGTTGATGTCCTTGATGATCTTTATGGCCTTCCTGTGACATCGGGTGGTGTAGGTGTCCTGGAGGGCAGGTAGTTTGCCCCCGGTGATGCGTTGTGCAGACCTCATTACCCTCTGGAGAGCCTTACGGTTGAGGGCGGTGCAGTTGCCATACCAGGCGGTGATACAGCCCGCCAGGATGCTCTCGATTGTGCATCTGTAGAAGTTTGTGAGTGCTTTTGGTGACAAGCCGAATTTCTTCAGCCTCCTGAGGTTGAAGAGGCGCTGCTGCGCCTTCTTCACGATGCTGTCTGTGTGAGTGGACCAATTCAGTTTGTCTGTGATGTGTATGCCGAGGAACTTAAAACTTGCTACCCTCTCCACTACTGTTCCATCGATGTGGATAGGTGTTCCCTCTGCTGTTTCCTGAAGTCCACAATCATCTCCTTAGTTTTGTTGACGTTGAGTGTGAGGTTATTTTCCTGACACCACACTCCGAGGGCCCTCACCTCCTCCCTGTAGGCCGTCTCGTCGTTGTTGGTAATCAAGCCTACCACTGTTGTGTCGTCCGCAAACTTGATGATTGAGTTGGAGGCGTGCGTGGCCACGCAGTCGTGGGTGAACAGGGAGTACAGGAGAGGGCTCAGAACGCACCCTTGTGGGGCCCCAGTGTTGAGGATCAGCGGGGAGGAGATGTTGTTGCCTACCCTCACCACCTGGGGGCGGCCCGTCAGGAAGTCCAGTACCCAGTTGCACAGGGCGGGGTCGAGACCCAGGGTCTCGAGCTTGATGACGAGCTTGGAGGGTACTATGGTGTTGAATGCCGAGCTGTAGTCGATGAACAGCATTCTCACATAGGTATTCCTCTTGTCCAGATGGGTTAGGGCAGTGTGCAGTGTGGTTGAGATTGCATCGTCTGTGGACCTATTTGGGCGGTAAGCAAATTGGAGTGGGTCTAGGGTGTCAGGTAGGGTGGAGGTGATATGGTCCTTGACTAGTCTCTCAAAGCACTTCATGATGACGGATGTGAGTGCTACGGGGCGGTAGTCGTTTAGCTCAGTTACCTTAGCTTTCTTGGGAACAGGAACAATGGTGGCCCTCTTGAAGCATGTGGGAACAGCAGACTGGTATAGGGATTGATTGAATATGTCCGTAAACACACCGGCCAGCTGGTCTGCGCATGCTCTGAGGGCGCGGCTGGGGATGCCGTCTGGGCCTGCAGCCTTGCGAGGGTTAACACGTTTAAATGTCTTACTCACCTCGGCTGCAGTGAAGGAGAGACCGCATGTTTTCGTTGCAGGCCGTGTCAGTGGCACTGTATTGTCCTCAAAGCGGGCAAAAAAGTTATTTAGTCTGCCTGGGAGCAGGACATCCTGGTCCGTGACTGGGCTGGATTTCTTCCTGTAGTCCGTGATTGACTGTAGACCCTGCCACATGCGTCTTGTGTCTGAGCCGTTGAATTGAGATTCTACTTTGTCTCTGTACTGACGCTTAGCTTGTTTGATAGCCTTGCGGAGGGAATAGCTGCACTGTTTGTATTCGGTCATGTTACCAGACACCTTGCCCTGATTAAAAGCAGTGGTTCGCGCTTTCAGTTTCACGCGAATGCTGCCATCAATCCACGGTTTCTGGTTAGGGAATGTTTTAATCGTTGCTATGGGAACGACATCTTCAACGCACGTTCTAATGAACTCACACACCGAATCAGCGTATTCGTCAATGTTGTTGTCTGACGCAATACGAAACATGTCCCAGTCCACGTGGTGGAAGCAGTCTTGGAGTGTGGAGTCAGCTTGGTCGGACCAGCGTTGGACAGACCTCAGCGTGGGAGCCTCTTGTTTTAGTTTCTGTCTGTAGGCAGGGATCAACAAAATGGAGTCGTGGTCAGCTTTTCCGAAAGGGGGGCGGGGCAGGGCCTTATATGCGTCGCGGAAGTTAGAGTAACAATGATCCAAGGTCTTTCCACCCCTGGTTGCGCAATCGATATGCTGATAAAATTTAGGGAGTCTTGTTTTCAGATTAGCCTTGTTAAAATCCCCAGCTACAATGAATGCAGCCTCCGGATGAATGGTTTCCAGTTTGCAAAGAGTTAAATAAAGTTTGTTCAGAGCCATCGCTGTGATTATAATCGAAGAGAATTCTCTTACTAGATAATGCGGTCTACATTTGATTGTGAGGAATTCTAAATCAGGTGAACAGAAGATTTGAGTTCCTGTATGTTTCTTTCATCACACCATGTCGCGTTAGTCATAAGGCATACGCCCCCGCCCCTCTTCTTACCAGAAAGATGTTTGTTTCTGTCAGCGCGATGTGTGGAGAAACCCGTTGGCTGCACCGCTTCGGATAGAGTCTCTCCAGTGAGCCACGTTTCCGTGAAGCAAAGAACGTTACAGTCTCTGATGTCCCTCTGGAATGCTACCCTTGCTCGGATTTCATCAACCTTGTTGTCAAGAGACTGGACATTGGCAAGAAGAATGCTAGGGAGTGGTGCACGGTGTGCCCGTCTCCGGAGTCTGACCAGAAGACCGCCTCGTTTCCCTCTTTTTCGGAGTTGTTTTTTTTTGGGGTCGCTGCATGGAATCCACTCCGTTGTCCTGTTTGTAAGGCAGAACACAGGATCCGCGTCGCGAAAAACATATTCTTGGTAGTACTGATGGTGAGTTGATGCTGATCTTATATTCAGTAGTTCTTCTCGACTGTATGTAATGAAACCTAAGATGACCTGGGGTACTAATGTAAGAAATAACACGTAAAAAAACAAAAAACTGCATAGTTTCCTAGGAACGCGAAGCGAGGCGGCCATCTCTGTCGGCGCCGGAAGTTAGAGGGACACTGATTAATAACATCTGCATAGTAAATAGTAACTTACTTATTATTAGTATTACTGTAATGACTATTATTGTTATTACTATTATTATTGTTGTTCATCATTCCAAATAGTAGTGGTATGGATAGTAGGGTGATGGTAATGATAGCAGTTTAATGGTGGTGGTGGTAGTAGTAGCAATGATGATAGTAATTGTAGTACTGATGTAAAGATGACAGTTATTTAGTCATAAGTTAGTTATAGCTTCATTTTCCATGTTTATCTTTTTACATTTATTGCAATTCTACTATATTGTTGTTATTTTTGTATTTCATTTTGTATTATTATTTACTACCATTTTATATTATTGTTTGTTATTGTTTATAATTTTATTACAATGTATACTGTATACATTGTTGCTTTGGCAATATTGACACAATGTTTTTCATGCCAATAAAGCAGCTTGAATTTGAGAGAGAGAGAGAGAGAGAGAGAGAGAGAGAGAGAGAGGAGAGAGAGAGAGAGAGAGAGAGAGAGAGAGAGAGAGAGAGAGAGAGAGAGAGAGAGAGAGAGAGAGAGAGAGAGAGAGAGAGAGAGAGAGAGAGAGAGAGAGAGAGAGAGAGAGAGAGAGAGAGAGAGAGAGAGAGAGAGAGAGAGAGAGAGAGATTTTCAGGATCCCCATTATCTGCTGTATAGAAACACCATTTACATAAGTATTCCCTCCCCTTAACATGTTAGAATCACAGCTGGCAGCGATTACAGATGTGGATTTTTCTGGGTAAGTTTCTAAAGTGCTTTGCACACCTGGATTGTACAATATTTGCACATTATTTTATTTTTAATTCTTCTTGAATTGTTCTGGTGGAAAACAGACTGAAACAAGTTGTCCTCTAGGATTTTGCCTGTGTTTAGCGCTATTCTGTTTCTTTTCATCCTAAAAAACTCCCTACCCCTTGCCCATGACATACCCATAACATGATGCAGCCACCACCATGCTTGTAAATCTGAAGAGTGGTACTCAGTGATGTGTTGTGTTTTCCCCAAACATAATGCTTTGTATTCAGGACATGCCCATTTCTTAAAAGTTTAAGTGCCAGTTTTGTCAGTATTTATTAACCTCTCTAGGGTAGGTGAGAAGGCTAACGTCCCACCAGGCCAACATCCGGTGAAACTGCAGAGAGCTATAACATTCTAAATACACCATTTGTTATAGTAAACATTCTTGTAAATACATGCATCTTACATCATTTAAAAGATGAACGTCTTATTATTCCAGCCGCTGTGTCAGATTTCAAAAAGGCTTTACTGCGAACGCAAACATGCTATTTTCTGAGGACGGCGCCACGCACACACAAGTATTACTAGCATTTTCCAACCAAGCATTAGCGTTGTGAAAGTCAGAAATAACAATATGTTCGTTTTGTTTGATAAAATACATTTTTATATCCTAACACAAAACTTTTGTAAACCGTTTGCGTCAGGATTTCCGTCTCATTCAACTTTGGAAGATGAGTTCGTGGTAATTACACACACTAAACAAACGTTTATCCAGTCATGGTTGGTTTCATTGCAATCCTCTGGTTGTTACTAACACAACCATACTTGATGGTTCTTTTCCCGGGACGTATTGACCGTAACAAACCGATTTGAAGACACCAATCAATGACATCACCGGTCTATCGTTGATTGACTGTATTTTGGCCCAATTTTGGCCCAATGAAATCTAGCCTGGAAGATAGCCAATGAGCTGAGGTAAACGGCAATATGTAATGGTTATACGTTTGAAGACCAGCCTTTGTCGTAAACTCTGGCGTAAGAGAGATTCATTCGCCATTGCAAATCCTACTTGACGAAGCCATGGGTGTTACGCATATGAGTACATATTCAATAGCATTTTCAACAAGTTTATATATTTAAAACATGCCGAATAAATCAGGAAAAGCTAAAACAAAGTCTAGGTATACAGATTTAACCAAATTATAGAGGAAATAGATAGATACAGCGAGACCGAGTTGCTTCAGGAAGATGAATCTTTCAGCGAAGCCAGTTTTGACTCCCAGGCAGAAGACATGTTTCTGCATGGCGAGGATGCCATGCTGGATTGGTAAATTCTAATGCTAATGTCATTGTTTGAAATTAATAATATCAAATATTATTCATTTGAGATTTTATTTTATTTGCAATATATAAAAATATAATCTGTAATGAAATTGTGTGTGTGTGTGTGTGTGTGTGTGTGTGTGTGTGTGTGTGTGTGTGTGTGTGTGTGTGTGTGTGTGTGTGTGTGTGTGTGTGTGTGTGTGTGTGTGATATATTTTCAAAATGTATTTTACATAAACATGGAATGGAACAGCTCTTCACCATAGTGATTATGTTCCCTGTACTCTATATATATATCTGTTTATTTTACGTGTTGATACAGGGCTCATACGTGAAAGTATTGTTACTGATTTAAAAAAATATATTTGACAGTGGCAGTGATTCTGATTATGAGCCGCCAATGTCTAGGTGTCCATCTCCCTCTGAAGCTGGTTCATCCAGCCGGACCCCCGCTGTCTCCGGCTCCACACCTACCTGGCCATCTAGAGATGTGAAGTCAGTGACATAGAAGAGGAGGTGGGGAAGAGAGAAACCTGCAGACAGAGGGCCAGAGGATCATTGGCACTCTGTGTTAGAAGATGATGTGGAACCAAATCCACCAGTTTTTAGACCCAAAAGGCAGCCAGGACCTCAACTAGACATGACTGCAAAGTACAGCCCCCTTCAACTTTTTCAACTGTTTTTCACCTCGTCAGTTGTTGGCTCCCTGGTGGCGAACACCAATAAGTACGGGGCTAAGAAGCAGGAAAGAAAGAAAGAGGCATGGAAGACCATTTCCATGTCAGACCTTTTCTGCTACTTTTCAATGGTCATTTACATGGGGCTGGTGAAGTTGAAAACTCTAAGGGACTACTGGAAAACGTCAGCTCTCTATCAACTGCCTTTCCCCATGACTGCCATGTCTTGTAAAAGGTTTCTGACTATCTCACGGGCGCTTCACATCAGTGACCCAGAAGTTGATGGGGAGAATGACAAGAAGAGAGGCACAGCAAGTTTTGATAGGCTGTGCAAAATCAAACCTCTCTACCCCAACATCGTTGAGGCCTGCAAGACCTATTTTCAGCCCACCCAAAACCTGTCCATCGATGAGAGGATGGTAGCCTCAAAGGCCAGAATCAGCCTCAAACAATACATGCGTAACAAACCAACCAAATGGGGTTACAAACTGTTTGTTTTGGCTGATTCTGTGTGTGCCTACACTTGCATTTTTTTTGTTTATGAGGGGAAAAACAGTTTTGCTACCGGTAATGGACTGAGTTATGATTCCGTTATGGAGTTATTGGATTTACAACTGCTGGGGAAGGGCTACAAACTGTTTGTGCACAACTTCTACACAAGCCCTGCCCTGTTTACAGAGGTGAGGAAGCGGGATATGTGGGCTTGTGGCACCATTCGGACCAACAGAGTGGGCTTTCCAAAGACAAAGGTGAACTACATGCCTAAGCGGGCTGAGCAGGGTACCATGTGATGGATCCGTGAAGATGGCCTGCTCTTTGTGGATGGACACCAGAGAGGTGGTCATGTGCTCCAGTATCCACAAGTCCTTCAGTGGAGATCACTTCGTCAGGCGTGTGAAGGACGGTAGCGGGGCATGGACCACAAATAATGTCCCCATTCCAGCTGCTGTGAAGGACTACAACAAGAGCATGGGAGGTGTGGACCTGTCAGATGCACTGATAGGAGACTACAATGTTCTCCACAAGACCATGAAATGGTACAATACATTTTTCTATCATCTCATTGACATTGCTGTGGTGAATGCCTTCATCCTCCAGAAGGAAATGGCTAAGAGCTGTGGACAGCTCCCCATCTCACAGCTAGCCTTCAGGGAGCTGCTCATCCAGGAGCTTGCTAGCTACAGCAAGTCCACTGTAGCACCTTCTGTCCCCTCTACCTCTGTCCCTTCTGCTCCAACCAGTGGTGTTCACCTGCCCAGATTCATCTCTGCAGGCATGAATGTGCTTCAGGGCAAAAAGGGCAAAGTCGGGAGACGTCGTTGTGCCCTTTGTCACAGGAAATGCCCCAACGACATCACCTGCACCACCTGTTCAGTAAGCCTTTGCTTTACAGCAGAAAGAGATTGCTATGGGCCATGGCACCAGCAGCAAAATATTGTGAAGAGGACTGAAGGTCTTCACAATATTGTAAATAGAAAATATGTAAATAGTTACCCTTGTTAATTGTTTGTTTTATTATTATTATTATATATATATTTGTTATATATATATATATATATATATATATATATATATATATATATATATATAAAATATATATATGTAAAAAAATAAATATATATATATTATGCTCAAAGAAATAAAGGGAACACTAAAATAACACATCCTAGATCTGAATGAATGAAATATTCTTATTAAATACTTTTTTCTTTACATAGTTGAATGTGCTGACAACAAAATCACACAAAAATGATCAATGGAAATCAAATTTATCAACCCATGGAGGTCTGGATTTGGAGTCACACTCAAAATTAAAGTGGAAAACCACACTACAGGCTGATCCAACTTTGATGTAATGTCCTTAAAACAAGTCAAAATGAGGCTCAGTAGTGTGTGTGGCCTCCACGTGCCTGTATGACCTCCCTACAACGCCTGGGCATGCTCCTGATGAGGTGGCGGATGGTCTCCTGAGGGATCTCCTCCCAGACCTGGACTAAAGCATCCGCCAACTCCTGGACAGTCTGTGGTGCAACGTGGCGTTGGTGGATGGAGCGAGACATGATGTCCCAGATGTGCTCAATTGGATTCAGGTCTGGGGAACGGGCGGGCCAGTCCATAGCATCAATGCCTTCCTCTTGCAGGAACTGCTGACACACTCCAGCCACATGAGGTCTAGCATTGTCTTGCATTAGGAGGAACCCAGGGCCAACCACTCCAGCATATGGTCTCACAAGGGGTCTGAGGATCTCATCTCGGTACCTAATGGCAGTGAGGCTACCTCTGGCGAGCACATGGAGGGCTGTGCACCATGACTGACCCACCGCCAAACCGGTCATGCTGGAGGATGTTGCAGGCAGCAGAACGTTCTCCAAGGCGTCTCCAGACTGTCACGTCTGTCACATGTGCTCAGTGTGAACCTGCTTTCATCTGTGAAGAGCACAGGGTGCCAGTGGCGAATTTGCCAATCTTGGTGTTCTCTGGCAAATGCCAAACACCCTGCACGGTGTTGGGCTGTAAGCACAACCCCCACCGGTGGACGTCGGGCCCTCATACCACCCTCATGGAGTCTGTTTCTGACCGTTTGAGCAGACACATGCACATTTGTGGCCTGCTGGAGGTCATTTTGCAGGGCTCTGGCAGTGCTCCTCCAGCTCCTCCTTGCACAAAGGCGGAGGTAGCGGTCCTGCTGCTGGGTTGTTGCCCTCCTACGGCCTCCTCCATGTCTCCTGATGTACTGGCCTGTCTCCTGATAGCACCTCCATGCTCTGGACACTACTCTGACAGACACAGCAAACCTTCTTGCCACATCTCGCATTGATGTGCCATCCTGGATGAGCTGCACTACCTGAGCCACTTGTGTGGGTTGTAGACTCCGTCTCATGCTACCACTAAAGTGAAAGCACCGCCAGCATTCAAAAGTGACCAAAACATCAGCCAGGAAGCATAGGAACTGAGAAGTGGTCTGTGGCCCCTACCTGCAGAACCACTCCTTTATTGGGGGTGTCTTGCTAAATGCCTATAATTTCCACCTGTTGTCTATTCCATTTGCACAACAGCATGTGAAATGTATTGTCAATCAGTGTTGCTTCCTAAGTGGACAGTTTGATTTCACAGAAGTGTGATTGACTTTGAGTTACATTGTGTTGTTTAAGTGTTCCCTTTTTTTTTTGAGCAGTGTATATATATATTTCTTTTTTTTGAGGGGGGGGGGGGGGGGTGTTAGAATAGCATTTATGTATTTTGTATATAGTTCTTTCCATCAAAATGTATCACTGTACCAATTCGGCCACTTGGGTACATGTGGGTACATTTGTGTGGGACACCTGGGTGTCTTCATGTAGCTCGCTCATTTTTGAAGTCATCTGTCTAAAACTTTGCTCAGCTATTGTTGCCATCTTATGTTCTTCATTTAAACCACCCCCAGCATCCTATATGTATGTTTGGCTGTTCTTGGTCATTTGAAAGATGATGCAGCAACAATAAAAAACAGAAAATGTATGTTTATTTCCTTGTATTTTCTTCTACCAGATATATTGTGTTATATTCTCCTACATTCAATTCACATTTCCACAAAATTCAGAGTGTTTCCTTTCAAATGATACCAAGAATATGCATATCCTTGCCTCTGGGCCTGAGCTACAGGCAGTTAGATTAGGATATGTCTTTAGGCAGAAATTAAGAAGAAGGTGGGGGGTACCCCAAAGAAGTTAAATTACTCCGTTTATACCAAGTATGTTCTCCTGTGCCTGACTTCCCTGACACCAACACGCACCCCTTACAAGGACACGTGTATCTTTGTAGTGACTGGGACTATTAATACACCATCCAAAGTGCAATAACTTTACCATGCTCAAAGGGATATTCAATTTGTTCCCCCCATCTTCCAATAGGTGCCCTTCTTAACGAGGCATTGGAAAACCTCCCTAGTTTGTGTGGTTGAATCTGTGTTTGAAATTCATTGCTTGACTGAGGGACCTTACAGATAATTGTACTGTATGTGTAGGGCACAAAGATGAGGTAGTTATTCAAAAATCATGTTAAACACTGTTATTGCAAACAGAGTGAGTCCATCAATTTATTATGTGACTTGTTAAGCAAATGTTTACTCCAGAACTTATTTAGGCTTGCCATAACAAAGGGATTGAATACTTATTGACTCAAGACATTTCAGCTTTTCATTTTTAAATAATTAGCAAACATTTCTAAAAAACATAATTTCACTTTTGTAAAGCTCGTCTGATGAAGAAGGACCAAAGCGCAGCACGTGTTCATGATATTTATTTAAATCTCAACACTAGAACTAAAATAACAAAGGGAGAAACAAACCGTTCTGTAAGGTAACTAAAACTATACAGAAAACAACTACCCACAAACCCAGGTGGGAAAAAGGCTACCTAAGTATGATTCTCAATCAGAGCCAACGATAGACAGCTGCCTCTGATTGAGAACCACACACGGCCAAACACAAAGAAATGGAAAACATCAAAATAAAGAAACCAGAATGCCCACCCTAGTCACACCCTGGCCTAACTAAAATAGAGAATAAAAGCCTCTCTATGGCCAGGGCGTGACTGTAACGTTCTGAGTGTAGTGGGTGAGAAGTCAGGCGCAGGAAGCAGAGAGTTCAGGGGAGTGCTATTTTAATGCACCACAACGGTGAACATAAGCCAACCCCACGAAAACACAGGGCGTAAACAAAACAAACGCCCCAAACAGGGGGACTTAAACGGTCCAGAAAAGACCCACGAAATGGGAAAGCACGTAACTCACAGACGTGCACACAAGTTTACACAACACAGAAGGTCACAATAATTAATCCCGCACAAGGAACCAGGCGGGCCGGCTGACTAAATAAAGCCTCACTAATTATACAGAATTCAAAACAGGTGCACTCAATGAACACATAAGGGAGGGGGAGGAAATAATCAGTGGCAGCTAGTAGGCCGGCGACGACGACCGCCGAGCGCCACCCGAACGGGAAGGGGAGCCACCTTCGGTCGGAGTCGTGACAGTACCCCCCCCTTGACGCGCGGCTCCCGCAGCGCGCCGACACCGGCCTCGAGGTCGACCCGGAGGACGAGGCGCAGGGCGCTCCGGATGGAGGCGATGGAAATCCCTCAACATTGACGGATCCAAAATGTCCCCCACCGGTACCCAGCACCTCTCCTCCGGACCGTACCCCTCCCAGTCCACGAGGTACTGCAGGCCCCTCACCCGGCGTCTCGAGTCCAGAATGACCCGTATCGTATACACCGGGGACCCCTCGATGTCCAGAGGGGGAGGAGGGACCTCCGGCACCTCACCGTCCTGTAGGGGACCAGCTACCACCGGCCTGAGGAGAGACACATGAAACGAGGGGTTAATACGATAATAGGAAGGGAGTTGTAATCGATAACACACCTCGTTTATTCTCCTCAGGACTTTGAAAGGCCCTACACACTGCGGCCCAAGCTTCCGGCAGGGCAAGCGGAGGGGCAGGTTTCGGGTCGAGAGCCAGACCCTGTCCCCCGGTACAAACACGGGGGCCTCACTGCGGTGGCGGTCAGCACTCCTTTTCTGCCGTCCACTAGCTTGTTGAAGGGATTCCCGGACGGCCCTCCAGGTCTCTTTGGAGCGCTGCACCCATTCCTCCACCGCAGGAGCCTCGGTCTGGCTCGGATGCCACGGTGCCAGGACCGGCTGGTACCCCAACACACACTGAAAAGGGGACACATTAGTAGAGGAGTGGCGTAGTGAGTTCTGGGCCATTTCGGCCCAGGGGATGTACCTCGCCCACTCCCCTGGCCGGTCCTGGCAGTACGACCGCAGAAACCTACCCACCTCCTGGTTTACTCTCTCCACCTGCCCATTACTTTCGGGGTGATAACCGGAGGTCAGGCTGACCGAGACCCCCAGACGCTCCATGAACGCCCTCCATACTCGGGACGTGAACTGGGGGCCCCGATCAGAAACGATGTCCTCCGGCACCCCGTAGTGCCGGAAGACGTGGGTGAATAATGCCTCCGCAGTCTGTAGGGCTGTAGGGATACCGGGCAACGGGAGGAGACGGCAGGACTTAGAGAACCGATCCACAATCACCAGAACCGTGGTGTTCCCCTGAGACGGGGGAAGATCGGTCAGGAAGTCTACGGATAGATGTGACCATGGCCGTTGTGGAACGGGGAGGGGTTGTAACTTCCCTCTAGGAAGGTGCCTAGGAGCCTTACTCTGGGCGCATACTGAACAGGAGGAGACATAAACCTTAACGTCCCTAGCCAAGGTAGGCCACCAATACCTCCCCCGAAGGCTTCCTATTGTCCTCCTCACCCCAGGGTGACCCGAGGAGGGTAGGACGTGAGCCCACCGAATCAGTTGGTCCCGAACACCAAGCGGCACGTACTTCTGCCCCGCCGGACACTGAGGAGGCGCGGGTTCAGCCCGTAACGCCCGCTCGATGTCCGAGTCCACCTCCCATACCACCGGTGCTATCAGCTTTGAGGCGGGAAGGATGGGAGTAGGTTCGGTGGACCTATCCTCTGTGTCGTAAAGGCGGGACAGTGCATCCGCTTTCACGTTCTGGGAGCCCGGTCTATACGATAAAGTGAACCGGAATCGGGTAAAAAATATGGCCCACCTTGCCTGACGCGGGTTCAGTCTCCTAGCTGCCCGAATATACTCCAGATTTTGGTGGTCGGTCCAGATGAGAAAGGGGTGCTTAGCCCCCTCAAGCCAGTGTCTCCACACCTTCAGAGCCCTGACCACCGCTAACAACTCCCGGTCACCCACATCATAGTTACGCTCCGCTGGGCTGAGCTTCCTCGAGAAGAAAGCGCAGGGGCGGAGTTTTGGTGGCGTACCCGAGCGCTGTGATAGCACGGCACCCACCCCAGCCTCGGACGCATCCACCTCCACTATGAATGCTAGAGAGGGGTCCGGATGGGCCAACACGGGTGCATCCGTGAACAGCGCCTTCAACTTGTTGAAAGCTCCGTCCGCCTCTGCTGACCACCGCAACCACACCGGACCCCCCTTCAGCAGTGAGGTAATTGGAGCCGCTACCTGGCCAAAACCCCGGATAAACCTCCGGTAGTAGTTGGCAAAACCCAAAAACCGCTGCACCTCTTTTACCGTGGTCGGAGTCGGCCAATTACGCACGGCCTTACTGCGGTCACCCTCCATCTCCACCCCCGAGGTGGAAATGCGATAACCCAGAAAGGAGACGGCTCGTTTGGAGAACACACACTTCTCAGCCTTGACGTATAGGTCATGCTCCAGCAGTCTACCAAGCACCCTGCGTACCAGAGACACATGCGCGGCGTGAGTGGCTGAGTAGATCAGAATATCATCGATATAAACAACTACTCCCTGCCTGTGCAGGTCCCTGAGAATATCGTCTACAAAGGATTGAAAAACGGCTGGAGCATTCTTTAACCCATACGGCATGACGCAGTACTCATAGTGGCCCGATGTGGTACTAAATGCGGTTTTCCACTCGTCTCCCTTCCGAATACGCACCAGGCTATACCCGCTCCTGAGATCCAATTTTGTGAAGAACTGCGCTCCCTGAAATGATTCCACTGCCGTAGCAATGAGAGGTAGTGGGTAGCTGAATCCCACCGTGATGGCATTTAGACCTCTATAATCAATACACGGACGCAAACCTCCCTCCTTTTTCCTCACAAAAAAGAAACTCGAGGAGACGGGTGAGATGGAGGACCGAATGTACCCCTGTCCCAGAGACTCCGTGATATATGTCTCCATAGCCAACGTCTCCTCCTGGGATAATGGGTACACGTGACTCTTGGGAAGCGCAGCGTCTACCTGGAGATCTATCGCACAATCCCTTCCCGGTCGATGTGGTGGTAATTTAGTCGCCTTCTTTTTACTGAAAGCGATTGCCAAATCGGCATACTCGGGGGGAATGCACACCGTGGGACCCTGGTCTGGACTCTCCACCGACGTGGCACCGATGGAAACTCCCAGACACCTTCCAGAACACTCCTCTGACCACCCCTGGAGAACCCCCTGTCTCCACGAAATTTTAGGATTGTGCCGGGCCAGCCAGGGAATCCCTAGCACCACTGGAAACGCAGGCGCATCAATAATGTAGAGACTGATACGCTCCCTATGATTCCCCTGCGTTACCATGTCCAGTGGAACCGTGGTCTCCCTGACCACCCCTGACCCTAATGGCCGGCTATCTAGGGAGTGCACGGGAAAGGGAGAATCTATCGGCACAAGCGGAACACCTAATTTAATAGCGAGTCCGCGATCCATAAAGTTCCCAGCTGCGCCTGAATCGACTAGCGCCCTATGCTGGGAAGAGGGGAAAAATTTAAGGAAAAAAATCAAGACAAACATGTGACCAACAGGGGGTTCTGGGTGAGTTTGGTGCTGACTCACCTGGGGTGATCGAGAAATGTTCCGCCTGCCATCTCGACTCCCAGACGGACCCCCCCAGCACCGATCGGCCGTGTGTCCTCTCCGACCACAGCTGGTGCAGAGGGAGCCTCCTCCTCCGGTACCCCTCGGCACAGTCCCTCCCAACTCCATCGGAACGGGAGTGACGGTGCTGGGTGGTGGAACACACAGGACCCTCTCCGAACGCCCGCGGGCAGCCAGCAGATTGTCCAGTCGGATGGACATGTCAATTAGCTCATCCAGGGAAAGAGCGGTGTCCCGACACGCTAGCTCCCTGCGGACGTCCTCCCGGAGACTACACCGGTAATGGTCGATAAGAGCCCTGTCGTTCCACCCAGATCCTGCTGCCAAGGTCCGGAACTCCAACGCGTAATCCTGGGCGCTCCTCTTCTCCTGCCGGAGATGGAATAGTCGCTCTCCCGCTGCTCGGCCATCTGGAGGGTGGTCAAACACTGCGCGGAAGCGGCGGGAAAACTCTGGGTAGTGCTCCTTCGCTGAGTCTGGGCCATTCCAGACTGCGTTCGCCCACTCCAGAGCACGACCCGTGAGACAGGAGATGAGGACACTCACCCTCTCCGCTCCCGAGGGAGTGGGTCTGACGGTGGCTAGGTACCGTTCCAGCTGGAGTAAGAACCCCTGGCACCCCGCCGCCGCTCCATCATAGACCCTCGGGAGCGTAAGACGGAGGGTGCTGGAGTCGGGAGATGGGGAGTCCTGAGGGGGGGGAGCCGAAGGTGGAGAGAGGAGACCACTTCTCTCCCATCGGTCCATTCTCTCCATCACTTGATCCATAGCCGTTCCGATCCGATGGAGAACGGTGGTATGATGTAGAACCCTTTCCTCCATCGATGGGAGGGGATTGGCTGTTGCTCCTGCTGACTCCATTCCTCAGGGTGCGGGATTCTGTAACGTTCTGAGTGTAGTGGGTGAGAAGTCAGGCGCAGGAAGCAGAGAGTTCAGGGGAGTGCTATTTTAATGCACCACAACGGTGAACATAAGCCAACCCCACGAAAACACAGGGCGTAAACAAAACAAACGCCCCAAACAAGGGGACTTAAACGGTCCAGAAAAGACCCACGAAATGGGAAAGCACGTAACTCACAGACGTGCACACAAGTTTACACAACACAGAAGGTCACAATAATTAATCCCGCACAAGGAACCAGGCGGGCCGGCTGACTAAATAAAGCCTCACTAATTATACAGAATTCAAAACAGGTGCACTCAATGAACACATAAGGGAGGGGGAGGAAATAATCAGTGGCAGCTAGTAGGCCGGCGACGACGACCGCCGAGCGCCACCCGAACGGGAAGGGGAGCCACCTTCGGTCGGAGTCGTGACAGTGACAACTTTGACATTATGGGGTAATGGGTGTTGCCCAGTGACACAACCTCTAAATGTAATCCATTTTGAATTATTACACAACAAAATGTTGTGTAACCTACAAAGCATTACATGGGCTTGCTCCTATCTATCTCTCTGATTTGGTCCTGCCGTACATACCTACACGTACGCTACGGTCACAAGACGCAGGCCTCCTAATTGTCCCTAGAATTTTTAAGCAAACAGCTGGAGGCAGGGCTTTCTCCTATAGAGCTCCATTTTTATGGAACGGTCTGCCTACCCATGTCAGAGACGCAAACTCGGTCTCAACCTTTAAGTCTCTACTGAAGACTCATCTCTTCAGTGGGTCATATGATTGAGTGTAGTCTGGCCCAGGAGTGGGAGGGTGAACGGAAAGGCTCTGGAGCAACGAACCACCCTTGCTGTCTCTGCCTGGCCGGTTCCCCTCTTTCCACTGGGATTCTCTGCCTCTAACCCTATTACAGGGGCTGAGTCACTGGCTTTACTGGGGCTCTCTCATGCCGTCCCTGGAGGAGGTGCGTCACCTGAGTGGGTTGAGTCACTGATGTGGTCATCCTGTCTGGGTTGGCGCCCCCCCCCCCCCCCCCCCCTTAAGTTGTGCGGTGGCGGAGGTCTTTGTGGGCTATACTCAGCCTTGTCTCAGGATGGTAAGTTGGTGGTTGAAGATATCCCTCTAGTGGTGTGGGGGCTGTGCTTTGGCAAAGTGGGTGGGGTTATATCCTTCCTGTTTGGCCCTGTCCGGGGGTGTCCTCGGAGTGGGCCACAGTGTCTCCTGACCCCTCCTGTCTCAGCCTCCAGTATTTATGCTGCAGTAGTTTATGTGTCGGGGGGCTAGGGTCAGTTTGTTATATCTGGAGTACTTCTCCTGTCCTATTCGGTGTCCTGTGTGAATCTAAGTGTGCGTTCTCTAATTCTCTCCTTCTCTCTTTCTCTCTCTCGGAGGACCTGAGCCCTAGGACCATGCCCCAGGACTACCTGACATGATGACTCCTTGCTGTCCCCAGTCCACCTGGCTGTGCTGCTGCTCCAGTTTCAACTGTTCTGCCTTATTATTATTCGACCATGCTGATCATTTATGAACATTTGAACATCTTGGCCATGTTCTGTTATAATCTCCACCCGGCACAGCCAGAAGAGGACTGGCCATCCCACATATGCTCTCTCTAATTCTCTCTTTCTTTCTCTCTCTCGGAGGACCTGAGCCCTAGGACCATGCCCCAGGAATACCTGACATGATGACTCCTTGCTGTCCCCAGTCCACCTGACTGTGCTGCTGCTCCAGTTTCAACTATTCTGCCTTATTATTATTCGACCATGCTGGTCATTTATGAACATTTGAACATCTTGACCATGTTTTGTTATAATCTCCACCCGGCACAGCCAGAAGAGGACTGGCCACCCCACATAGCCTGGTTCCTCTCTAGGTTTCTTCCTAGGTTTTGGCCTTTCTAGGGAGTTTTTCCTAGCCACCGTGCTTCTTCACCTGCATTGCTTGCTGTTTGGGGTTTTAGGCTGGGTTTCTGTACAGCACTTTGAGATATCAGCTGATGTACGAAGGGCTATATAAAATAAATTTGATTGATTGATTGAATGTGGGAAAAGTCAAGGGGTGTGAATACTTTCTGAACACACTATATGTCTGTTTGACGTGTATGCAAATAGATTAGATGGTTAGGCATTTTCAACACACAAATGTTTCTTAAAAAGACTAGAAAATAAGTAGTCCATTTCTCCTCAACCCACAACCATGAAAGACTATCATGCATGTGGTTGATGTTCGTTCTGTGTGTGCAGTTAACGGCATGATGTGTTTTGAGCCGGCTGCAGCTTTGCTAGGTCTTTCCTTGCTGCACCTCACCATACTACCGGACAGTAATCAAGATGGGACAACACCAGAGCCTGAACAACTAGTACAGTTGATTTTTTTGTGTAAAAAACCCCTCCACATCGTCACAATAACTTTGTCAATATGACTTGACCATGATAATTGACCGTCCAATGTTAAACCCAGGAGTTTAGCTTCCCTCAACTTGCTCAATTGTCACACCTTTTATGTACAACTCCAGTTAAGGTTCAGGTCTAAGAGAATGCTTTGAACCGTATACAATGCTTTTGGTTTTTAGATGTATGTACGACCAGTTTATTGTTAATTACCCATCATGACACTGACTAACTCCTTGCTAAGAGTCTCAGTGAGCTCCCTGGCTGTAGGTGCTGTCTCTCTGTCTCTCAACCTGTACAGAGCGAGTGACGGGTGCGAGCGTGTGTGTGTGTGTGTGTGTGTGTGTGTGTGTGTGTGTGTGTGTGTGTGTGTGTGCGTGCGTGTGCGTGTGTGTGTGTGCGTGCGCGTGTGTGTGTGTGTGTGTCAGCCAGGTCGTCGACTCCCACTGGAAACAATTACTGAGGAGCTGCAGAGCCATGGGCCTATGCTGCTTAATCACACTCTCATACACACACAAACACACGCACGCACACATGCACACACTGCAGGCATACACACGTACTTGCACATACCAACACGCACATTTGAAGCATGAATATTGTTGCAAGGTGACCAGCGGAGCACTGGGATAATCATCTAGGAAGAGTGACGCGTGCAAATGCAAGGCGAAAGCCCTCCACAAATAAAGATATTTACCAGTCCCGACACACACTCTCGTGCATGATTAAGCCTGGAGACGAGGGAATGAGTGTGTTGTCATATTTTCCCATTTTGTTTAACAATGTGACAAAATGACATTAGGATCTAGAGGCAATAGTGTCGCAATTATTGGAAGCCTCTTCTTTTTTTTTCTCCACACTCAATCATGGCCATGCTTTTCTAACGATGGCTAATGCCGCGCTGATCCATTCCCAAATGCTTTTGCAGTGGAGGAACTCGTTTAAGCAGACACACAAAAGTATTTGTTCATGTGTCTGGGAGTACAGCAACACATTTCATCGCCGCCCATTCTTTGGCTTAATGCGGAACATCCCCTGGGTGATGGGTTTGGCAGCTTCAGAAATGGGAAATCCATATTTGCTGAGGGGGGTCATCCGCGGGTTAGGGGGAGAGGAAAAGTTTGTGCCGAGGATGTGTGACTTCGTTAGGAGAAAGTTTTTCCTTTTTTTGTTGTTGTTGGAGTGCTGGGAATTGTGCGGGAATCGATATTCATAGGGGGGTGTAAGGTTATACTAAGGTGGTAGAGGGTGTGATATGATGGAGTGGAGGTGTGTGTGCATGCGGGCGTGCGTGCGTCTGTGTGAGTGTGTTTGTGAGGGTGTGCGTGTGTGGAATACCACATGAGGTTGAATAATCCTGTAATATGAAATGACAGCCTGCTAGTGACAGATCGGCTAAAGTGGTTGTTTTCTCTGTGTAACCTCGTCCACCACAGCGCCTCTGGAGCTGCCCCCCAGGAGAGACAGGAACTTCAGCCTAACATCTCACCAGCTGAGGGTCCTGACCCAGCTAGCCTGCACTCTGCTGGGCCTGGAGAGCCAAGTGGACGAGCTGGCCACTCAACTGGCATTCATCAACTGTGCTGGGGAGACTCCCTGCAGTGTGAGAGGTACACAACCGCTACAGAAACACACACACACATACACAAACACCAGTGCATGTCTGCGTGAACTGTGAATATAGACTGCAACAGTGATGTCACATCCTTCGCAACAGTCTCCACTGATGAGACTGATGGCAGGTATCCTTATAGAGAGAGAGAGAGAGAGAGAGAGAGAGAGAGAGAGAGCACATGATGTTCAGAAGAAGAGGTCTCTTTGCACATCAGGCTGAGACAAGTCTACTCCAACACATGCACACAGAACACCAAACAACAACATTGCATGCTTTTGCACACGTAACTTGCCTGGACATACAGTCTAAACCGACGGCATATTCTCCATGTGTTATTTAAATGTGCACTTTTAACAGGGAATTATCGTGGTTGCCGTACAAGTCTTTGCCAGCCATCTCCTCTTTCCCCTCTGAACCGGAGCAGGGAAGTTAAATGAAAGCTTTTGGTGCATGTAGTAATTTCCATAAAGGTTACATTAAAAAACAAGACATGCAGAAAGGCTCGATTTACAGAGAAGTAAACAGCCTTTAAAGGGCAGTTATCCAAATCATTAATTCGAGGCAATCAAACGGCTTAATTACCAGAAATTCATCAGATGGGCTTAAAGGTCAAAAAGTGACGCGCGGGCTGCTTCCTCCCCTCTTCCGCTCCGCGCGGTCTTGTTTCGGCTAAATTGCCTCGCCTGGGGTCTCACTTTTCCGCTTCTGATTAGGAAAACGTGGCCTTGATGTGTGCTCCTTTTAATTTGTTCCCCCATACACCCGTCTTATCCTCCCCCTCACCCCCTCAAAGGATTAGCCCAGTTATGGCCGTTTCTATCTGGGTTCACATCAACTCCAAGCCCCAGATTTAGACTAATAAACCGCTCACTGTTGCATTTGACTTCAAACTTGATTTACTGCTCACGTCGTCATTTGCTTGTCACTTTTACTGATTGGTTTATGTACAGTTATGCAAGCATTATCCATGCTGCCCACCATTTACCATGGGATATTATCGTGGACATTTCAGCAATACTTGTGCCAAAGACTTCACTTCTAAGAATTATACAGTAGCTATATTTCCCGAATAGCCTATTGTCTCAAAATATGCGTTATCGATGAGTTTATGTCATGGCCTTGTCTTTAGGTTGATGGCCATTTCATTTATCTTAGCTATGGGCTTGGAGATTTGGCCAAACCCATCCATCTGAGACCATCTGAGACCTTATTCCAATGTTGAGACTCATTTGGAATCCATATCTGTTTCTGTTGATAGGAATATTGAAAAAGACCAAAGATGACATGGATATGACCACTGTCGATGGTAGCAAGACCACGGCAGAGACGCTCTTCCAGAGTCCGGAGGTGAGACTGCCCTCTGCTGCCTCGGAGGAGGAACTGCAGCTTGAGCAATAAACCATTATTCTATCAACTGCTGCTATATCACCTGATCGAACATGTTTCTGACGAATCAGTCTCTTTAGATGTTCATTTTGCCCTTTCCCCGTGTTGATTGCTTGACCTTTTGTATCTTCCTGGTCGTAGGCCATTGTTCTGGAGTTTGATTGGAGGGCTGCTTTCAGGAAGCTGGTGCCCCATATGGCTCACTGTGTCAAGGTGGTGCTGGAGGATGTGTGCACCAAGAGTCTGCAGCAGGAGGAGCTGTCACACACATCTGGCTCCGCCCACTTGGTCCTGACTAGCACACCCCACAGAGATGACTCCTCCCTCACCTGCCCAGAGAGGGACCGCCCCAAGATGGTCGCCAAGGTAAGCATAAAGATCAACACAAATATGTGGGTGATCCGTGTGAAGAAAAAGCAGGCTGTGTGACAGAGGCAGCCCTGTCTGTCTTCCCTCAGCCCAGAAGTATTTTGTCCTGCTTAAGTCCCCACCGATCAACCCTCTCTCCTCCTCAGGTCAAGATGAACCCCCCCCTCTCGTTCATCACCATCATCCCCCACTCCAAGTCTCTCTCTTACATTAGTGTTCTTCACTCATACCTTTCCCCCCCCCCCCTCCCATCCATCCACATCTCTCTCTCTCCTCGTCCTCTCCTTATCTTCCTCCCTATCCTCTTCCTGATTCACCAGGTTGTAGGGTATGTGTGTTTAATGTGGCTAACACCTATGATAAGCTACACCATAAGCATTTTGATTGAACCCGCAGCGGTTTTCCTTATCTGCAATTGATCAAATTGGGGCCTAAACCTCTTTGTCCGTCCTTGCCTCATAAGAAGCCTGTGTTGTCTCCCCTCCTCCTCCTCCTCCTCCTCCTCCTTCATTTCCTCCTCCTCTCCTCTAGCCCTTTACACCGACACTCGTTTTGGCTCCTCGTTGCTAACGAGTGTCAAGACTTTGTCTCCGCTCAAGACCTGTACAACATATTTATGTGTAGGTCAACGCTTAAAATATGAGAGCCTCTCAGCTCAAAGGTTATACATGCATATGCATTGAGGAGCACCCACCGAGACCAAAGGCGAGACCTTTTTTTTTTTTGTCTCCCTTTTTTTGACATATGCGTGCATGTTTGAGGCGAGAGCAAATTACTATACAAGACCCGAGCATGAAATGTGGCCGGTTCGAAAGCATTAGCCGATCAATATTTCACTCATTCATATGCATACCTTTGTAGCTTCATCCCAGCTTCAGTTGCATGACCCGTTCGTTCCACTGCCCACATTACCATAAATAGGTACAGGTAACTGCCAAAATAGAGGAAACGCTTGAGTAAATGAGGGATTCAAAGTACAGGATATTGAAAGCAGGTGCTTTCACACGAGTGTGGTTCCTGAGTTAATTAAAGAATTAACATCCCATCATGCTTAGGGTCATGTATAAAAATGCCTAGTTGCCCATTATTTTGGCTAACATGGCTAGGTTAAAAGGGTGTGTGTGTGTGCGTGTGTGTGTGCGTGTGTGTGTGTGTGTGTGTCAGTCACCGGTTCTCAAACCAATTGAACACTTACGGGAGATTCTGGAGCAGCGCCTGAGACAGCGTTTTCCCACTACCATCAACAAAACACCAAATTCTGGAATTTCTCATGGAAGAGTGGCCTCGCATCCCTCCAATAGACTCCCGGACACTTGTACACTCTATACCAAGGTGCATTGAAGCTGTTCCGGCTCTTGGTGGCCCAACGCCCTATTGAGAGACTTTATGTTGGTGTTTCCATTATTTTAGCAGTTACCTGTGTAAGTCCGTTAGTTTGACGGCACAACGTTAACGCTTGCTCTTTCTACATTCACCCCTGCCTGTACACTCAATCTCTCAGCTGCCTGTACACTCAATCTCTCAGCTGCCTGTACACTCAATCTCTCAGCTGCCTGTACACTCAATCTCTCAGCTGCCTGTACACTCAATCTCTCAGTTGCCTGTAGCCTCAATCTCTCAGCTGCCTGTAGCCTCAATCTCTCAGCTGCCTATACACTCAATCTCTCAGCTGCCTGTACACTCAATCTCTCAGTTGCCTGTAGCCTCAATCTCTCAGCTGCCTGTAGCCTCAATCTCTCAGCTGCCTGTACACTCAATCTCTCAGCTGCCTGTACACTCAATCTCTCAGCTGCCTGTACACTCAATCTCTCAGCTGCCTGTAGCCTCAATCTCTCAGCTACCTGTAGCCTCAATCTCTCAGCTGCCTGTACACTCAATCTCTCAGCTGCCTGTACACTCAATCTCTCAGCTGCCTGTAGCCTCAATCTCTCAGCTACCTGTAGCCTCAATCTCTCAGCTGCCTGTACACTCAATCTCTCAGCTGCCTGTACACTCAATCTCTCAGCTGCCTGTAGCCTCAATCTCTCAGCTGCCTGTACACTCAATCTCTCAGCTGCCTTTACACTCAATCTCTCAGCTGCCTGTACACTCAATCTCTCAGCTGCCTGTACACTCAATCTCTCAGTTGCCTGTAGCCTCAATCTCTCAGCTGCCTGTAGCCTCAATCTCTCAGCTGCCTATACACTCAATCTCTCAGCTGCCTGTACACTCAATCTCTCAGCTGCCTGTAGCCTCAATCTCTCAGCTGCCTGTAGCCTCAATCTCTCAGCTGCCTGTACACTCAATCTCTCAGCTGCCTGTACACTCAATCTCTCAGCTGCCTGTACACTCAATCTCTCAGCTGCCTGTAGCCTCAATCTCTCAGCTACCTGTAGCCTCAATCTCTCAGCTGCCTGTACACTCAATCTCTCAGCTGCCTGTACACTCAATCTCTCAGCTGCCTGTACACTCAATCTCTCAGCTGCCTGTACACTCAATCTCTCAGCTGCCTGTACACTCAATCTCTCAGCTGCCTGTAGCCTCGCGTTACAAATGTCTCATAGAAACAGAGAGTGATCCAATTCGTGCCTTACCTCTGTGTCATTTCAATCACCTTGCAGTGGAGTGCTCCTGTAAGACCTGTCGCGATCCGTATCTTCGTTCTGAGCTAGTTAAGGTTCAGTCTATAGTCCAGAGGTTCAGTCTGTAATACTGTCAGACCTCCTGCCAGTGTTACAGTAAGTCAAGTAAGGCAGTGTGAGTGTAAAACAAAATGGAGCTGAGCTGATATATCCGTGCTGCCACTATTGGAAGGGCTTTGTTATGGAGAAGGGAGAAAATACATTCAGTGTTTTTCCACACTAAGGGCAAGCCAACTCCTGCGGGAATTTAGGAAATATATGAGCGTACCTGGCCATGTTTTACTGCTTTTAAATCACCCTGGCACATAGCTCACATATAAAAAAGTAGGGTGAACTCATTCACACACGTGTGACTCTTTGGCATTCGCCTCTGTCGTTATTCTCAACGTGCTGTCAATGGGAAGGGCTGTGTGTGTGTGTGTCAGGGTGATGTCTCTGTGTCTGTCTCTCGCTCTGTGAGGTGATTAATTTGACACTGTCTTTCTACATTCTCTGGACAATCATCTCACCCCCCCCCCCCCCCAATCCTCTTCCTCACCCTCCTCCTCCACTGAAAGCAACCAACCATCCTCCCCCAGACAGACCACACCCAGCTGCTAGGCTCCTCAAGTATCCTGTCCTTTCCAAACAGAAAGGTGCAGCACGGCCCAAACAGAAAAGTTTCCCCGGGACCCATGTGGAAAACAGGAGACGTGCTGCTTCTGCTGTCCAAGCGCTGCGGGAGGGGAACTGGAAGACGTTCAGTCACTCAAGCTCCGGCCCGGCCCGGCCCGGCACCACAGCTCCTCGCTGTTGTTCAAACTGAATCCCCACTAATAAAATGCACATTGGAGACATTCTTTCCTGGGCTGGATAGGAATAGATGTATCCTGATGTTATGAGCGGAGGTGTAGATGTGGTAGGTGATGTCTGCCAGGGGGACAGAGGTTGAGGACCAGGAGGAAGAGCTAAACACCTCTGTCACAGGAGGCTGCTGAGGGGAGGACGGCTCATAATAGTGGTTGGAATGGAACTATGTGTTCAATCTGTTTCGATACCGTTCCATTCATAATGTTAACTAACATAACTAAGAGCCCGTCCTCCACAAATTAAGGTACCACCGGTGACCTCTATAGCTTTGAACCTTGACCTTTCAGTTAGGGGCATGGCTAAGATGGGAGTGTAAAAGCAGAGAAACAAAGGGGAATGAGACGTATTGTAGTTTATAACATGCCTTCACTGAGAGGCACCTCATGTCTATGCTGTCACTCTCGCTCTCGCTTTCTCTCTCTCTCGTTGGCTTGGCTCTCATCTATCCCCACTCTGTTCCTCTCTGGCTAGTTCTGTGGCGACATCATGGGGGAGTGTGATGCCCTCCTGCCCCTGGCGGAGGCGTGTGGAGATGCCGCCCTCCTGGAGGTGCGCTGCAGCTTCGTGGAGGTGTGTGCCTGGGTCACGTCTGCCATCCTGGGTCGTGTGGAGGAACGGGCAGGGGAGGTGCCCTCTGCTGCCCCCTTGAAGAACCTTATTGCTCTGCTGGGCACCAGTATGTACATCCACCAACGGCTGTGTCACTATGAGGCCCAACTCAGAGAGACTAACCCCACCGCAGCCAGAGTGTGAGTCTGTTTAGACTGCGTGTGTGAGTTTGTGTACTGCGTGCGTGCATGCGTATGTGTGCAGGGGTACCTCTGTTTGTTTCCACACTCAAGAGCATAATAGTTGTATTAAACACCACCCACTCCCCTTGTTCAACAGTCCACCTTCCAACTCCCTTCTCAGTTACATAATCACTACAACCCTGTGTCATGGCCAGGGTTGGGTAGGTTACTTGCTAAATGTAATCCGTTACAGTTACTAGTTGCCTGTCTAGAATTGTAATCAGTAACGTAACTTTTGGGGTACCCAAAAGTAGTCTGATTACGTAGTCTGATTACGTGCAGTTACTTTTAGATGACTTTCCCCTCAAGAGGCTTTAGTTGAAGACAACAATGTATGTTACCAATTGAACGACATCTATTGCAGGATAAGTCAATGTTAAAGTTTACATAGCTGGCCAAATGTGGATGTTCAATTTTACTTCATGGTTTGGTTCTGTGGGCTCCCGAGTGGTGCAGCGGTCTAAGGCACTGCATCTCTGTGCAAGAGGTGCTTTCTACTACAAATAATACGATTAAATTATGACTTTACATTAAAAACCAAAGTCTATCAGAATTCCAGTCATTCCAATAAATGTTATACCCCTTGATCTTCAACAATAGGACTTATATATGAAACAATAGGACCCTAAATATGAAAGTATAGATTAGCCAAATTGTTTTACCTGAGCATGACCCCAAAACTAAGGATTTATTAGCCAACCCTACTCTGTTGTCATGAAGGACTGATTGGGCTCATTGATTCGAGTTGAAAAATAAATGTGCACTCATGGAATGGCATGCTTTGAGCACTACTGAGAAGTGCTATTTACATGTGAAAAATGAATGCCATGTGCTGCTGCATTTGCTATGGGCCTTTTGTTTACCTTTTTGTTGGTGACACTTTGATATCTTGATCATTTGCAGCTGTTTAAAGGGCAAATCCACAGATGAAACAATAACGAAACGGTCAGCCCGCCTCTGTTTTGGTAAAAAGATGAGGGATGGGCCTGGAGAATTATAACCACTCTCAGATGAAGAGACAGAGCTATTGATGCAAGGACTGGCCATCCATTATATAAAAAGTATACATTTAACCATGTTACCTTTACAATGTTTACAAACATTGGAGTAAAACAAGATTCTATTTTGGGTTCTCATGGAGTGTGACAGTGGAACTAAGCTTATGAGGCATTTACAAGTTATATTCTTCAAGAATCTATGGATATATCCATTGATATATAGTTAAAGAATGAATGTAGCACCTACAGATGGCCCCTTTAAGTCTATCAAACCTGGACGAGTTTGAGCATGTGTCTATTAGGCCTATGGATTTCTTTTTTTTATCAGCATGAATTAGATTGAGCAATAAAAGCCCCATTTGTATTCCGTAGGCTGAGATCCGCACTATGAAGCTTCTGCAAGAATGTATTTTTCACTGGCTGTCCACTGGTTAAAAAACAATGATTGACAGGCAGCGTAAGCTGCTTGAATTCAATCATTATTGGGTTCAAATACATATTTAGATTTGTGAACAGCCATCCAAAACAGACACAACCCGTAAGGCGCAAATAGCTAAATGGGAGAGCAGCAGTGTGATTCACATCATTGCGCTACGTAGATATCAGTAATAAGTGATATCCATATCACCGTAGACTACACCACTACTATCATCCTTACCTCCAAGAGTTTATTCAAGTTGGATCATCTTTGGACGCCGACAGCAGTCGTACCATTGGAAGACATGGCTTGGACTGTAGCCTCCAAAAGCCTATTCCTGCTCTTTTCCCGCGATCCATCAAACACATTTGGTTTGTCATCATAGTGGTCTCTGACTTGTGGTCAGACTCGCTCAGGTGGAACAAACTTAAACTTGTACCTTTTTTTCAATGCTGATTTGAATGTCATTGAGAAAACAGAGGAGTGCCAACCATTTTTTTTTTTTAAACATCCTTTCTGAATGTAAAAGTAATCCTCAAAGTAATCATCATTACAGTACCTGTAATCAGATTACAATATTTTTGCTGCAAACATAACGGATTACAGTTACCATTTTTTGTAATCCCTTACATGTAACGGATTACATGTAATCTGTTACTCCCCAACCCTGGTCATGGCTAAAAGAAAACTGCACCTCCATGACAACAAAGATTTAAAACAAGCATAAAGCCATAAAAAGCCAGGGGGTTCACCAGACATATTTTCCAAAATATTCTGGGGGATTTATTGATGTCCAGTGTAGTTTCTCAGCCAAGGGAGATTGTCAGAGCACTGCCAAAGGTACTAAAACTTTGTAATTGAGTTGTAAAGAATCTGCATATCTGTGTGCGAGCGATGGCCTGACTGCACCGTCCGTTCGTCTGTCTGGTGGAATGGAGGAGATGTGTTGGTTTTGAAAACAGATGTTGCCTCTCAAACTGAGCCAACGGTTAAAGGCAGAGGAGAGTGAGAAGGCTACAGAGAGTCTGTGTGGCCTAGCGCTGACAGAGAGGGCTGGGGAGCAAGATGGAGAGAGTTTGGAGAGAAGGGGGTGGGCTGTTTGAAGGGGGAGGGGCTAAGAGAGAAGGGAGGGAGGGAAATAATGGAGGGGTTCTAATCACAGCCATTTGTGAATACATCTGGCAGATTTATTTACCTCCTAGTACCCCTTTTGCCACTGCACTCCACTTATCCCTCCTCAAAGTGCTTGCCCATGTGCCCTACCTCTTCCCTCACGCCCCCCACCTTCACCTGCCCTGTGGCCCCTCACCCCCTATTCTCTTGAACTGCCCCCTCCCTCCCCTTTCTTTGGCCCCTGTGCAATCCTGTTGAAAGGTATTCCTGCGTGTGTGTTGTTTGTGGCCCTGCAGCCCCATGACACTGCTGCCCATCCAGAGGTACCAGGATGTGACGGAGGGCCTGAGAGAGCAGCTGGCCAGCTACTGTGTCCAGGTGTGCACCAGCACTATCCTGCAAGACGCAGAGAGCCACCACTGGGCTGACCCCAAACCCTTCTACGAGGTGAGCTAGACCATGGTACTCTACTGTAGCAAGCGTTTCGATAATGCTCTCTGTGCTAATGGAGATTCTCTGCTGGTATTTGTCAGCAAGAGAGAGAGTAATGGAGTCTTGCAGTGTTTTTGTGTGTGTTGTGTGTCTATTCAAGGTTTTTTTTTTTTGTCGCTACAACTATGAAGAGCTCTCTCCCTCTTTAGATATATTTCCAAAATGCACTCTTTGCGTTATTAGCACCCCCTTCCACTCCCGCCCCCAAACTCAGGGCTCCACTCTCAGCTCTCCCAGCACATCTGGGGCTCCCGTGCTTCCCTGAGGGCTGGTGGGATCGAGGTGTCTGCACTGTGACCATCTGGAAACAGGGCTGCTGGAGCCTTTGTCCAAACCATACCTATGCCCCCTAAACCAACCCAGAACCCCCTCCCTCCCTTGCCCACTCCCTCCCTCTCCCTCCATTCCCAGTCACTGAGGTCAGACAGGCCTGCTGTGTGCAGGTGTGTTTTCCTCTGTCTGTCCTGGATCCTGGAGCTCCAGGGAGGCAGCTTAGCTCTTCCGGCCCAGACCCAGCACCAAGACCCACAACCTGGCCAGGCCCAGCCACAGACAAGTCTCAGCCACACGTGCACTTCCTCTTGGTTCTGGTACAGATTGTAATTCAGGGGGGTCTGTTGGGTCCAGAGGCAGAGGATGGAGTCTTAATCCCGGACGTATGGTCATGCTCTCTGTCCAGAGACAATCCCTAAATGATTTGCTTGTGGGGAGGAGGGGGAAGAGGGAGCTGAGATCATTACTAGATGTCGAACATGTTGTTAATAATCTCTCTTTGGTCACAACACCAACTGTATAGGACTGTCCCCCCCCCCCCCCCCCTCCCCTTGTCTGAAAGCAATTAGAGACAGGAAACCAGCCTCTCTCATTATGTCTCTCTCTCTCTCTCTCTCTCTCTCTCTCTCTCTCTCTACCTCTCCTGTCTCTCTCTCTCCTCTCCCTCTCCCTCCTCTCTCTCTCCTCTCTCTCTCTCTGTCTTTGTTTTACAACATTTCTTTGACCCAATGTAAAACCCCATTCATCTTTCTGTCATCTAATTTCAGTGTGTGTGTGTGCGTGAGCATCTGTGTGTGTTTGTGTGTGTGTGTGCGTGTGTGTGTGTGAGTGAACATCTGTGTGTTTAGTGATATTCCAGACTGTTCCCCTTGTCTGTGATGCCTTCCACAGATCAGGGCATGAAAGCAGTCTTTAGTCACATAGGGGAACAGGAGCCCAGGTGCAGAGTGCAGGTGGTGTGACCATGGGGCCTTCTATGTGTTGACAGCACTGTCTCTCTCTCTCTCTCTCTCTTTCTTTCTCTCTCTCTCTCTCTCACACACATTCATTATCCCTCTCATTCTCTCTCTTTCTATCACTCGCTCACTGTTTCTCCCATCTATCCATCCATCCATCTCTCCATTTCTCTATCTCGCTCCCTCGCTCCCTCTATCTCTCTCTCTGCAGGGTGATAGGTGTTCATTCTCAGTGCAGATGTGGCACTACTTCCTGACTGGGCTGCGTACTGACCTGTGGTTGGCTGTGCCAGGCTCTGTGGGGCGGGACGTGCTTGCTCAGGTGACCAGTGAGAGTCTGCAGGTTCTGGTGCAGAGGTACTCCAGGGCACGGCCCTCCTACAAGAGGCACCTGCAGATCAGGTACAGTATGGTATGAGGCAGTGCTTCCCCATACACACGCGCACATATGCATACAGGAACATACACACAGACATACATGCGTACATACACTCATATACACACACACATTATTGTTAGTGTTGTTGGTGTTGTTAGTGTTGTTTGTATTGTCAGTGTTGTTAGTGTTGTTCGTGGTGTTAGTATTGTTAGTGGTGTTAGTATCGCTAGTATTGTTGGAATTGTTAGCAGTGGTATTATTGTTAGTATTGGTAGTGATGTTAGTATTGTTAGTAGTGTTAGTGGTGTTAGTATTGTTAGTTCAGATAGTTCTGTTAGTGTTGTTATTATTGTTAGTGGTGTTAGTAGTGTTATTATTGTTAGTGGTGTTAGTGCTGTTAGTAGTGTTAGTATTGTTAATGTTGTTAGTAGTGTTAGTATTGTCTGTGGTGTTAGTATTGTTAGTATTAGTGGTGTTATTATGGTTGGTGTTGTTAGTGGCGTTATTATTGTTAGTTGTGTTGGTAGTGTTAGCAGTGTTAGTATTGTTCGGAGTGTTAGTATTGTTAGTAGTGCTACTATTGTTAGTAGTGGTAGTATTGTTTGTGGCGTTAGTATTGGTAGTGGTGTTAGTAGTGTTAGTAGTGTTAGCGGTGTTAGTATTGTTAGTGGCATTAGTAGTGTTAGTGGTGTTAGTATTGGTAGTGTTGTTAGTGGTGTTAGTAGTGTTAGTGGTGTAGGTATTGCTAGTGGTGTTAGTATTGGTCGTGTTGTTAGTAGTGTTAGTATGGTTTGTGATGTTAGTAGTGTTAGCATTGGTAGTGTTATTAGTATTGGTAGTATTAGTGGTGTTATTATTGTTGGTGGTGTTAGTATTGTTAGTGGCATTAGTATTGTTGGTGTTGTTGGTAGTGTTAGTGGTGTTAGTAGTGTTAGTAGTGCTACTATTGTTAGTGGTGTTAGTATTGTTTGTGGTGTTAGTATTGGTAGTGTTGTTAGTATTGTTAGTGGTGTTAGCGGTGTTAGTATTGTAAGTAGTGTTAGTATTGTTAGTGGTGTTAGTATTGGTAGTGCTGTTAGTGGTGTTAGTATTGTTAGTAGTGTTAGTATTGTTAGTGGTGTTAGTATTGGTAGTGCTGTTAGTGGTGTTAGTATTGTTAGTGGTGTTAGTGTCGTTAGTGGTGTTAGTATTGGTAGTGTTGTTAGTGGTGTTAGTATTGTTAATAGTGTTAGTATGGTTTGTGGTGTTAGTGGTGTTAGTAGTGTTAACATTGGTAGTGTTGTTAGTTTTGGTAGTGTTGTATTGTTAGTGGTGTTAGTATTGGTAGTGTTGTTAGTATTGTTAGTGGTGTTAGTGGTGTTAGTATTGGTAGTGTTGTTAGTGGTGTTAGTATTGTTAGTAGTGTTAGTATGGTTTGTGGTGTTAGTAGTGTTAGTAGTGTTAGCATTGGTAGTGTTGTTAGTATTGGTAGGGTTGTCAGTGTTGTTAGTAGTGCTAGTATTGTTAGTGCGAGTAGTATTGTTGTGGTTAGTGTTGTTAGTAGTGTTAGCATTGTTAGTAGTGTTAGCATTGTTAGTAGTGTTAGTGTTGTTAGTGTTGTTAGTATTGTTAGTGTTGTTAGTGTTATTGGTGTTGTTAGGAGTGTTAGTGTTGTTTGTAGTGTTAGTGTTGTTAGTACTGATAGTGTTGTTAGTATTGTCAGTGGTGTTAGTATTGTCAGTGGTGTTAGTATTGGTAGTGTTGTTAGTGGTGTTAGTATTGTTAGCAGTGTTAGTATGGTTCGCGGTGTTAGTAGTGTTAGCATGGGTAGTGTTGTTAGTATTGGTAGTGTTGTATTGTTAGTGGTGTTAGTATTGGTAGTGTTGTTAGTATTGTATGTGGTGTTAGTGGTGTTAGTATTGGTAGTATTGTTAGTAGTGTTATTATGGTCTGTGGTGTTAGTAGTGTTAGCATTGGTAGTGGTGTTAGTATTGGTAGGGTTGTCAGTGTTGTTAGTATTGTTAGTAGTGCTAGTATTGTTAGTGCCAGTAGTATTGTTAGTGTGGTTAGTGTTGTTAGTATTGTTATTAGTGTTAGTATAGTTAGTAGTGTTAGTATTGTTAGTGTTGTTTGTAGTGTTAGTGTTTTTATTATTGTTAGGATTTTTAGTGGTGTTAGTATTGTTAGTAGTGTCTGTGTTGTTAGTGTTGTTAGTAGTGTTAGTGTTGATAGCACTGTTAATAGTGTTAGTATTGGTAGTGTTGTTTATAGTGTTAGTGTTGTTAGTATTGTTAGTGTTGTTTGTGGTGGTAGTGTTCTTATTATTGTTAGTATTGTTAGTGTTATTGGTGTTGATAGTAGTGTTAGTATTGTTAGTGTTGTTTGTAGTGTTAGTGTTGTTAGTATTGTTCGTAGTGTCAATATTGTTGGTGTGGTTTGTTGTGTTAGTGTTGCTAGTATTGTTATTATTGTTAGTATTGTTTGCAGTGTTAGTATTGTTAGTGTTGTTTGTAGTGTTAGTATTGTTTGTATTGTTAGTAGTGTTAGTAGTGTTAGTAGTGTTAGTGTTGATAGTGGTGTTAGTAGTGTTAGTGGTGTTAGTAGTGTTAGTGTTGTTTGTAGTGTTAGTGTTGTTAGTAGTGTTAGTGTTGTTTGTAGTGTTAGTGTTAGTACCATTAGTATTGTTAGTAGTGTTAGTGGTGTTAGTAGTGTTAGTGGTGTTAGTAGTGTTTGTAGTGTTAGTGTTGTTTGTATTGTTAGTAATGTTAGTGTTGTTAGTGGTGTTAGTAGTGTTAGTGGTGTTAGTAGTGTTAGTTTTGTTAGTGTTGTTTGTAGTGTTAGTGTTGTCGGTATTGTTAGTAGTGTTATTAGTGTTAGTGTTGTTAGTGGTGTTCGTTTTGTTAGTATTGTTAGTGTTGTCAGTGTTGTTAGTAGTAGTGATATTGTTAGTGTTGGTTGTAGTGTTAGTGTTGTTAGTATTGTTAGGCGTGTTAGTATTGTTAGTGTTGTTGGTAGTGTTAGTGGTGTTAATAGTGTTAGTATTGTTAGTGGTGTTAGTATTGGTAGTGGTGTTAGTATTGTTAGTAGCGTTAGTATTGTTAGTGGTGTTAGTATTGGTAGTGCTGTTAGTGGTGTTAGTATTGTTAGTGGTGTTAGTATCGTTAGTGGTGTTAGTATTGGTAGTGTTGTTAGTGGTGTTAGTATTGTTAATAGTGTTAGTATGGTTTGTGGTGTTAGTGGTGTTAGTAGTGTTAACATTGGTAGTGTTGTTAGTTTTGGTAGTGGTGTATTGTTAGTGGTGTTAGTATTGGTAGTGTTGTTAGTATTGTTAGTGGTGTTAGTATTGGTAGTGTTGTTAGTATTGTTAGTAGTGTTAGTATGGTTTGTGGTGTTAGTAGTGTTAGTAGTGTTAGCATTGGTAGTTTTGTTAGTATTGGTAGTTTTGTCAGTGTTGTTAGTAGTGCTAGTATTGTTAGTGCGAGTAGTATTGTTAGTGTGGTTAGTGTTGTTAGTAGTGTTAGCATTGTTAGTAGTGTTAGCATTGTTAGTAGTGTTAGTGTTGTTAGTGTTGTTAGTATTGTTAGTGTTATTGGTGTTGATAGTAGTGTTAGGAGTGTTAGTGTTGTTTGTAGCGTTAGTGTTGTTAGTATTGATAGTGTTGTTAGTATTGTTAGTAGTGTTAGTATGGTTTGTGGTGTTAGTAGTGGTAGTAGTGTTAGCATTGGTAGTGTTGTTAGTATTGGTAGGATTGTCAGTGTTGTTAGTAGTGCTAGTATTGTTAGTGCGAGTAGTATTGTTAGTGTGGTTAGTGTTGTTAGTAGTGTTAGCATTGTTAGTAGTGTTAGTGTTGTTAGTACTGATAGTGTTGTTAGTATTGTCAGTGGTGTTAGTATTGTCAGTGGTGTTAGTATTTGTAGTGTTGTTAGTGGTGTTAGTATTGTTAGCAGTGTTAGTATGGTTCGCGGTGTTAGTAGTGTTAGCATGGGTAGTGTTGTTAGTATTGGTAGTGTTGTATTGTTAGTGGTGTTAGTATTGGTAGTGTTGTTAGTATTGTATGTGGTGTTAGTGGTGTTAGTATTGGTAGTGTTGTTAGTGGCGTTAGTATTGTTAGTAGTGTTATTATGGTTTGTGGTGTTAGTAGTGTTAGCATTGGTAGTGTTGTCAGTGTTGTTAGTATTGTTAGTAGTGCTAGTATTGTTAGTGCCAGTAGTATTGTTAGTGTGGTTAGTGTTGTTAGTATTGTTATTAGTGTTAGTATAGTTAGTAGTGTTAGTATTGTTAATGTTGTTTGTAGTGTTAGTGTTTTTATTATTGTTAGGATTTTTAGTGGTGTTAGTATTGTTAGTAGTGTCTGTGTTGTTAGTGTTGTTAGTAGTGTTAGTGTTGATAGCGCTGTTAATAGTGTTAGTATTGGTAGTGTTGTTTATAGTGTTAGTATTGTTAGTATTGTTAGTGTTGTTTGTGGTGGTAGTGTTCTTATTATTGTTAGTATTGTTAGTGTTATTGGTGTTGATAGTAGTGTTAGTATTGTTAGTGTTGTTTGTAGTGTTAGTGTTGTTAGTATTGTTCGTAGTGCCAATATTGTTGGTGTGGTGTGTTGTGTTAGTGTTGCTAGTATTGTTAGTATTGTTAGTATTGTTTGCAGTGTTAGTAGTGTTAGTATTGTTAGTGTTGTTTGTAGTGTTAGTATTGTTTGTATTGTTAGTAGTGTTAGTAGTGTTAGTAGTGTTAGTGTTGATAGTGGTGTTAGTAGTGTTAGTGGTGTTAGTAGTGTTAGTGTTGTTTGTAGTGTTAGTGTTGTTAGTAGTGTTAGTGTTGTTTGTAGTGTTAGTGTTAGTACCGTTAGTATTGTTAGTAGCGTTAGTGGTGTTAGTAGTGTTAGTATTGTTAGTATTGTTTGTAGTGTTAGTGTTGTTTGTATTGTTATTATTGTTAGTAATGTTAGTGTTGTTAGTGGTGTTAGTAGTGTTAGTGGTGTTAGTAGTGTTAGTTTTGTTAGTGTTGTTTTGTAGTGTTAGTGTTGTCGGTATTGTTAGTAGTGTTATTAGTGTTAGTGTTGTTAGTGGTGTTCGTTTTGTTAGTATTGTTAGTTTTGTCAGTGTTGTTAGTAGTAGTGATATTGTTAGTGTTGGTTGTAGTGTTAGTGTTGTTAGTATTGTTAGTCGTGTTAGTATTGTTAGTGGTGTTAGTATTGTTAGTGGTGTTAGTATTGTTAGTAGCGTTAGTATTGTTAGTGGTGTTAGTATTGGTAGTGCTGTTAGTGGTGTTAGTATTGTTAGTGGTGTTAGTATCGTTAGTGGTGTTAGTATTGGTGGTGTTGTTAGTGGTGTTAGTATTGTTAATAGTGTTAGTATGGTTTGTGGTGTTAGTGGTGTTAGTAGTGTTAACATTGGTAGTGTTGTTAGTTTTGGTAGTGTTGTATTGTTAGTGGTGTTAGTATTGGTAGTGTTGTTAGTATTGTTAGTGGTGTTAGTATTGGTAGTGTTGTTAGTATTGTTAGTAGTGTTAGTATGGTTTGTGGTGTTAGTAGTGTTAGTAGTGTTAGCATTGGTAGTTTTGTTAGTATTGGTAGTTTTGTCAGTGTTGTTAGTAGTGCTAGTATTGTTAGTGCGAGTAGTATTGTTAGTGTGGTTAGTGTTGTTAGTAGTGTTAGCATTGTTAGTAGTGTTAGCATTGTTAGTAGTGTTAGTGTTGTTAGTGTTGTTAGTATTGTTAGTGTTATTGGTGTTGATAGTAGTGTTAGGAGTGTTAGTGTTGTTTGTAGCGTTAGTGTTGTTAGTATTGATAGTGTTGTTAGTATTGTTAGTAGTGTTAGTATGGTTTGTGGTGTTAGTAGTGTTAGTAGTGTTAGCATTGGTAGTGTTGTTAGTATTGGTAGGGTTGTCAGTGTTGTTAGTAGTGCTAGTATTGTTAGTGCGAGTAGTATTGTTAGTGTGGTTAGTGTTGTTAGGAGTGTTAGCATTGTTAGTAGTGTTAACATTGTTAGCATTGTTAGTAGTGTTAGCATTGTTATTAGTGTTAGTGTTGTTAGTGGTGTTAGTGTTGTTAGTATTGTTAGTTTGGTCAGTGTTGTTAGTAGTAGTGATATTGTTAGTGTTGGTTGTAGTGTTAGTGTTGTTAGTATTGTTAGTCATGTTAGTATTGTTAGTGTTGTTGGTAGTGTTAGTGGTGTTAGTATTGGTAGTGCTGTTAGTGGTGTTATTATTGTTAGTAGTGTTAGTATTGTTAGTGGTGTTAGTATTGGTAGTGCTGTTAGTGGTGTTAGTATTGTTAGTGGTGTTAGTATCGTTAGTGGTGTTAGTATGGGTAGTGTTGTTAGTGGTGTTAGTATTGTTAATAGTGTTAGTATGGTTAGTAGTGTTAGTGGTGTTAGTCGTGTTAGTATTGTTAGTGTTGTTTGTAGTGTTAGTGTTGTTATTATTGTTAGTAGTGCTAGTATTGTTAGTATTGTTAGTGGTGTTAGTAGTGTTAGTTTTGTTAGAATTGTTAGTGTTGTTGTTAGTGTTGATAGTGGTGTTAGTAGGGTTAGTATTGTTAGTGTTGTTTGTAGTTTGTGTTGTTAGTATTGTTAGTGCTGTTAGTATTGTTAGTGTTGGTTGTGTTGTTAGTATTGTTAGTGATGTTAGTATTGTTAGTGTTGTTTGTGTTGTTAGTATTGTTGGTGTTGTTTGTGTTGTTAGTATTGTTAGTGTTGCTAGTATTGTTATTGTTGTTAGTATTGTTAGTGCTGTTAGTATTGTTAGTGTTGTTTGTGTTGTTAGTATTGTTTGTGCTGTTGGTGTTGTTGGTATTGTTAGTGTTGTTAGTATTGTTGGTCGGTTTTGTGTTGTTATTATTGTTTGTGTATTTTGTGTTGTTGGTGTTGATCATGTTGTTAGTATTGTTAGTGTTGTTAGTGTTGTTGTCTGTGCTGTTGGTGTTATTGGTGTTGATCGTGTTGTTAGTATTGTTAGTGTTGTTGTTTGTGCTGTTGGTGTTATTGGTGTTGATCGTGTTGTTAGTTTTGTTAGTGTTGTTGTTTGTGCTGTTGGTGTTATTGGTGTTGATCATGTTGTTAGTGTTGTTGTTGGTGTTGATCGTGTTGTTAGTATTGTTGGTGTTAGTGTTGTTGTTGGTGTTGATCGTGTTGTTAGTATTGTTGTTGTTAGTGTTGTCGTGTTAGGGTTAGGCTCAGTTCCATAGTGTTCCTCTTGGGCTTGACGTGGGGGACTGAACACTGCATTAACACATACTAAACACACCCTGAACACATGCTGAGGCCTTCAGTCCACAACTGCTTCACATCACCGCTGACGGATGACAATGTGCAGGTCGTCCATGAATTAGTGTTGGGAGAGAGGGCTTGTGTGTGTGTGTGTGTGTGCGTGTGCGTGTGCGTGTGCGTGTGTGTGCTTGCACTGTGTTACATACAGGCCTCCCAAAGAGAGAGAGGAAGTGTAGGGTTCCTCTGTCTATCTCTGCTCCAACTCACAACCCTCACATGATTACACTAAGACACACTTAGGAATGCTGTCCATCTAACTTAGAACGGTGATGACAGATTTGGCTCCCGTGAAGAAATAGTCCAATAAAAGCCCTACAACCAATTGAGGAAACAGATTTAATGCTTTCTGGACATGAAAGAAGCTATTTATTTACATAGTAGAGCGAAGGCCTCAGGCCCGTAACTGTCCTGTCATAAACTCAGCAGGAGGTTTCATCTGGCTCGCCAACCATGTTGTCATGTTATGATGTCATGCCTGATGAGAGTTCGGGATGCTCTGTGTAGTGTCTAACCCCTTCTCCCCCCCCCCCCCCCAGGAGTGACATCACGGTGGTGCTGCTGTGTGTGGAGCAGCTCATGTGGAGTGTGTGTGAGCGGCCCGAGGCGCTGGCTCAGTCAGAGCCATCGGTGGCGGGCTGCGTCTGGGTCGCCTCAATCCACAGCCTGTGTGACCAGCTCCTGACCACGCTGGTCATAGTGACCGCACCCCTGCCTCAGCTCTACTGGTACAAACACAGCCTCTGCCATCTGATTTCTCACACTGGCCGCACTAAGCCAATCAGCTGTAGCGCATGCTGTCTGCCTTTTACCAACCCCAAACCTCTGGGAACTGTCGTCTTTTAAACCGCCGCTTAGTCCCAGGGGTTCACTCTGACATCATAAACCTATATTAATGTACATTACTGCAGCATGGTAAGATTAACCTGGCTTTGTTGTAACAGACCACTCTTTATGCAGGGTGTCAATCCGCGACACCATCACTTCCACCACCATCTGGTGTACACTGAGTGTACAAAACATTAGGAACACCTGCTCCTTCCATGACATAAACTGACCAGGTGAGACCAGGTGAATCCAGGTGAAAGCTATGATCCCTTATTGATGTCGCTTGTTAACTCCACTTCAATCGGTGTAGACGAAGGGGCCCGGTTTGTGTCAGGAACTGCAACGCTGCTGGGTTTTTCACGCAGAAGAGTTTCCCCTGTATATCAAGAATGGTCCACCACCCGAAGGACATCCAGCCAACTTGACACAACTGTGGGAAGCATTGGAGTCAACATGGGCCAGCAACCTTGTGGAATGCTTTCGACACCTTGGAGAGTCCATGCCCCGACGAATTGAGGCTGTTCTGAGGTCCATACACTGTCACTGCATAGGCAAAAGACACATTGGGCTGATATGCTGTATTCTGATGGCTATGTGTCATATCCCTCAGGACTTTCCAGGACAGACCTGGAGAGGGCTCCGCGCCAGCTCTGGCCCATTCCCCAGGCAGCCCTGGCATACACTGGCTCTGTGCCATCCACCCTGGCCTGTTCACCCAGCAGGCAGCACGGTACGTAACATACGCACACTCGCACAAACTCTTACACGCAGAGAGTATACCCACCACGGCCCAAGGGCCATATGTCAAGCACCATATGTGTGCTGAGTCAGGGCGTCGTCTTTGTGAGGGCCCCAGTCATACCCAGGGACTGTAATACAACACAGATGCAGTTAAAGAAGTCGAGGTGGGAAGCAATAGTGTTACTACACACACTGTGTTTATGTTAATGGTTGCTGAGGGGGTTTTCACTGAGGGTGTGAACAGAGACGACTGTTTCGGAGTGGGACAAGGGGTGTGCGTGCATGCGCTCGTGTTTGGAGGTTTGGGGAGGAATGACTTCTCTGACCTGAGAAGGTGCACTCAGTCACTCTCCGCACTCGCCCCATACTGCCCCCTCCCTTCACCACCTTTACTCTTGGGTGATGTCATCGCAGGCTTAGAGAGCACAAATCACCCCCCATCCAACCCCTGCCATACTCCCTGAGAGTTGAAATGAGTTTATGTTTATGACCTTCTTTATTTTCCTCATGTTCAGCGATGGCAGGGTGCCTTGCTGTGCTGTGGTTCCCTGGCCAAATCCACAGGTCCTTCCATGGCTGGGCCCTGTAGCCAGACCTTCCCTCAGCTCAGCTCCTCACATAAACCGACTGTGATGATTATTAAATAAAACAACAATAAAAACACAAAGCACGTCGATAAATCAAGCAGTATTATGGCCAATCAAAAGTGTGGAGCTCTCTTGTTTTGACACTGGAAGCCGACCCTGTGCTGTAGCTGGTCAGATTTATCACAGCAGTTAAGGGAGGATCTCTCCTGGATTTGCAGCCCCAGTGACATCATAAACTGCGCCGTCAGGTTAAGGCATAGTGTTCCTCACTCAAGCAGCAGGGTGCACCACGCTCTCGCTTTTTGGCTGGAACGGGGCGGCTAACTTTCCCTCCCCCGTCCTCCGCCTAGTTTTCCTTGCCCTTTATCAGGTTTTTATTGAGACGTATACAACACACGCCCGTGCACACTCACACGCACACTCACACACATGCACACTCGCACGCAAACTCCAAGGACATGCCTCATTACACCCAGCTGGCTGCAGCCTCATGGTTCCACAAAATACATAGAGGGTTATGCTGTATATTTATGTATTTGGCTTCTCCCCAAATGTTCATTTGCTTGGAGCTGGCCAAGATTAAATGTAATTCCTTCCTGGTGCACTCTCGAAGTAAGCGAGCATGAAGGCATTTGCGCACTAATCTGGTAAGGGAGGAACTGACATTCAAGGAAGTTGCTATATCATAACAGTATATTTGTGTTTCACGGATGTGCGTCCTCCCTTGTCTGAATGGACTACTTTCTATCATTCTAGTTACCCGACGCTGCAGAGCCATCACTGTTGTTGTGTGTTGTTTCTCCCGCCGCCGTTTCTCCTGTCCGTCTGACCCGTGACTGTCTCGGTTGTAGGGAGGGCCTGGCGGGCGAAGCGACCTCCGAGTGCCAGCTGAGGCTGCTGACCTCTGACCCAAGATGCAGTCCCAGGTTGCTGCTGACCGCCATCCTGCACAGAGACTGTCACCTGCTGCGAGTCCTCCTGGAACACTCCCGTAAGACACTCTGATGGAAATACTCTAACAACCTGCTCATTGCACCACACACACCTGGGAAAGGGGATTGAAAAATGAAAAATGAGTCCGATATCCAACTGAGTTTTCTGAGATGTCATGTTGTTGCTTTGTTGGTTGCACAAACTCTTCATTCTCCCAAATATGATATATATTTTTTAATTCATGTGTTAGATCTTTATTAGGCAAAGTGAAACCAAAGTCAAGCTGTCAACCTCCCAGAGGCCCATGGGTAGGATAGGATCCACTTTGGTTATGAAACCTTTAAAATGTAATCTGTGCCCAGGGTCCCAATGAAACTAATCACATCTATGGACAGGCTGTGCAGTGCCTGAACATCTTTGGATGGAGCCCATTTGTTTTATGGAGTTGTCATCATCCTCCTCATCATCATCAGGGCCTTCATCATCCCGACTAAATCAATAGAGAGCCGTAATAAACACCCAACAGGGCTAACCTGAGCTCACACACTGACCTTTAAACATCTCCTTCTCCTCTCTCCACATTGGGAAAGTGTAACCTTTAAAGACTGTTGTGCACTTGTACATTAATTCACATTAAAGCGACCTCATTAATAACAACGCCGGCCTTCTAAGATGACGGCAGCTAGCTAGCGTTTCTCCCCTCCCCACCGTCGCCCGGGCCTGCACTGCACCGTCGTAAATCAACATCGCCACCAAACCGAACTCTACCTCGGAGACCAGCTAATTAAGAGGAACCAGACAAACCCGGCCATTCTCCTCGTCCCAACTCTCAGCAGCCACTGCTACCTTAACTGCTCTCTGATGGGTGGGTCTGTCCTCTCGCGCAGCAGCGCCAGCAGGCTGGGCACGGATTTCTGCTACGCTAGGTCCTCTCTGTAAATGAGCAGCTTTATACACAGGACTGTTTTATTATCATCACACACTGTGTCTGCTTCCAATTACAGACGAGAGAGAGAGAGAGAGAGAGAGAGAGAGAGAGAGAGAGAGAGAGAGAGAGAGAGAGAGAGAGAGAGAGAGAGAGAGAGAGAGAGAGAGAGAGAGAGAGAGAGAGAGAGAGAGAGAGAGAGAGAGAGAGAGAGAGAGAGAGAGAGAGAGAGAGAGAGAGAGAGAGAGAGAGAGAGAGAGAGAGAGAGAGAGAGAGAGAGAGAGACTCCTCAGAGATGGAACAGTAGTCTATCTATCATAACTCATCTCCGGTTCCGTAATGGGATAATTATTAAAAGGTGTCTAGTTAACCCGCCATGCTCTTCAGCACCCCAAGTGGAAATGAATATAAGTCCCCCCTTTCCCCTCGACAGTGGGCATGGCGCTATCACCACGCGCCCTCTCCTTAAGGACCAATTACCAGGCCGACAGACTACAAGGCCACAGCATTATCCACATAATGCAGTGTAATAGAGTGATTGTAGGTCAAAGGATGTTTGACCACTTTTTTTGTGCCACGTCAGGAGAAAAAAAACAGAGAGGAAATCAATTCCCATCAGTGGTTGAGCGGCGATGGGCTTCCTGGCTTCTTATTAAGCCGGGTGATATTAGGGCCCCTGCGTCCCTTAATGCGGCAGGTAATTTAGGCCTGTCATTTTAAAACAGTCCAACATTTGTCAAGGGGGAACGCAAACAGCTCCCTGCCTTCCATCAAAGGGCCCGCTCATTGAGTGTTGCGTTGCATTCGGCCTCCTATTCAAATACCTGTCATCTCACACAAAACAGACTGACGGACGGCCTCTGGACCTGTGCCACTGGAGGAACACAGATGATCCCCCTCCCCCTCGGCCCCTACCCCCACCTCCCAACCCCCAACCCTCACCACACCATGCCTGCAGCGACCCCCACAAGGACATCCTGGCAGAACGTGTTCCTACTTATTTCCTGCCTTTCGTCTACTAGATATTCATCCACAAGAGGCTTGGGGATTCAGTTGTTTTTGTATAGTTTCACTAAAGATGTGTGGGTGTGTATTTTCTATGCCAATAGTTATTTTGTTACCTTTCGTTGGCGTGTCCCAGTTTGGACAGCCTTGACAGCCTTGAGATATTTTCTCGCTTGGCGCGTTTGATATTGCTTTATTTCCACCTCTCCTCAGCCCCCACCTCGAAGGTGCAGCTGGGGAATGTTCTGTACTATGACGACTAAGGTTGAAATGGAAGGTTAGCAGTGCACGGTCATATATTGCAGCTGAAGAGACCCCATTCAAAACTGACTCGCACTCCCGAACGTGTTTGAATGCTTGGGTTTCACTATAGTCCTTGGCATTTTATGTGTGTCTGTCACTTCAACTTTTCCTATATTTTCAGATTTCTGCGTGGAGGAGGAGGCAGATGCTGATGCTGTGTGTCCTGTGAAGAGCGATGCTGGAGATGAGTTTATGGAGGCTGTGTACAACGTGCTCAGCTCTCTGAACAATGTCCCAAAAGCCCTGACTCTGGCCCTGGAGACTTACTTTGACAGAGGACACTTATGGGACTATCTATACAGCCCGGCAGGTATTGAAACCTCATTGTTGCTATACAGAACCTATATTTTACACTGGAGTGCGCTGTTCTGTAGGCACTCGAGAGCACACAATGCAGGATGCAGACTGCGTTTCCAAAGAAAAGCACTGAAGAAACCTACAGTTGACGTCGGAGGTTTACGTACACTTAGGTTGGAGTCATTAACACTCGTTTTTCAACCACTCACTCACACATTTCTTGTTAACAAACTATAGTTTCGGCAAGTCGGTTAGGACATCTACTTTGTGCACGACACAAGACATTTTTACAACAATTGTTTACAGACAGATTATTTCACTTATAATTCACTGTGTCACAATTCCAGTGGGTCAGAAGTGTACATACACTAAGTTGACTGTGCCTTTAAACAGCTTGGAAAGTTCCAGAAAATGATGTAATGGGTTTAGAAGCTTCAGATAGGCTAATTGACGTGTACCTGTGGATGTATTTCAAGGCCTACCTTCAAACTCAGTGCCTCTTAACTTGACATCGTTGGAAAATCAAAAGAAATCAGCAAAGAAAAAAAATTGTAGACCTCCATAAGTCTGGTTCATCCTTGAGAGCAATTTCCACACCGCTCAAGGAAGGAGACGCGTTCTGTCTCCTAGAGATTAACGTACTTTGGTGCTAAAAGTGCAAATCAATCCCAGAACAACAGCAAAGGAATTTCTGAAGATGTGAAGATGCAGGAGGACAGGAGGTACAAAAGTATCTATATCCACAGTTAAACGAGTCCTATATTGATAACCTGAAATGCCGCTCAGCACGGAAGAAGCAACCGCTCCAAAATCGCCATAAAAAAATCCAGATCACGGTTTGCAACTGCACATGGGGACAAAGATTGTACTTTTTGGAGAAATGTCCTGTGGTCTGATTAAAGAAATAGAACTGTTTGGCCATAATGACCATCGTTATGTTTGGAGGAAAAAGGGGGAGGCTTGAAAGCCGAAGAACACCATCCCAACCGTGAGCACAGGGGTGGCAGCATCATGTTGTGGGGGTGCTTTGCTGCAGGAGGGACTGGTGCACTTCACAAAATAGATGGCAACATGAGGAAGGAGAATTATGTGGATATATTGAAGCAACAACTCAAGACATCAGTCAGGAAGTTAAAGCTTGGTCACAAATGGGTCTTCCAAATGGACAATGACTCCAAGCATAATTCCAAAGTTGTTGCAAAATGGCTTAAAGACAGCAAAGTCAAGGTATTGGAGTGGCCATCACAAAGCCCCGACCTCAATCCTATAGAAAATTTGTGGGCAGAACTGAAAAAGCGTGTGCGAGCAAGGAGGCCTACAAACCTGACTCAGTTACACCAGCTCTGTCAGGAGGAATGAGAAGGAGGAGGAAAATTCACCCAATTATTGTGGGAAGCTTGTGGAAGGCTACCCGAAACGTTTGACCCAAGTTAAACAATTTAAAGGAAATGCTATGAAATACTAATTGAGTGTATGTAACCTTCTGACCCACTGGGAATGTGATGAAAGAAATAAAAGCTGAAATAAATAATTCTTTCTACTATTATTCTGACATTTCACATTCTTAAAATAAAGTGGTGATCCTAACTAACTTAAAACAGGGAATTTTTACGAGGATTAAATGTCAGGAATTGTGAAAAACTAAGTTTAAATGTATTTGGCTAAGGTGTATGTAAACGTTTGACTTCAACGGTATGTCCTAACTTTGTCATGGTCCCTAATGTTTAGATCTGGATCCAAATATATCACGTTTTGGGAAATCCAATTTGAGCTGCAATTTATTTAGTTCGACTGGTACAATGGAACCAATGGAATAGTCCCAAAAGTACAAACTCCAAGCTAAATTAAACACACCTAAAATAAAGTATATGAAACTATTTGAGATGTCTGTTTGACCCACATCAGGTTCAAATCCACATATAGGCTAACGCTATTAGTAGTTATGTGGCCGTGTGTGTGTGCATGCGTGCTAGCGTGTGTGCATGCCCATAGGTAAACACTGTCGTCACCATTCTAACGAATACACCACGTCCGAAGTGGGCTTTTATCGGAATGGATACGAGGCTCAGTACAAATAATCCTAAACTGCAGCGCAAACCCTCCCTTAACTGGCTCTCTGGTGACTGTTTACGTGTTGTCATTTCCATGACAAAACATAGAAGAAGTCCCGCTCCAACATCAGCTCATCCTGTCGAGCTGATCGTACTACTAATCGTTCAGTGCTCAATAACACAGACTGCAATTATTCCCTGACACTTCCTTTTGATTTTGGGTTTAATCAGGGCTCCTGTGGAGTCCCAGCTCCTTTTGCTGTAGTTTTTTTTCTCCATCACATGCGAGAGGTAATTATTGTAGCATAAATTAGGGTGATTGGGTAGGAGGTTGGAAGGGGAGAAGGAGAGAAGACAGTGGTGGATTCACTCCTGTCGTCTCAATGTCACCCGGTGCTCTCTCTCTCTCTCTCTCTTCTCTCTCTCTTCTCTCTCTCTCTCTCTCTCTCTCTCCCTCTCTCTCGCTCTCTCGCTCTCTCTCTCTTCTCTCTCTCTCTTCTCTCTCTCTCTCTCTCTCTCTCTCTCTCTTTCTGTGTGTCTCCTGCTATCGTTGGCTTAATTGCTGCTCTGGGATGCACCTCCCAACTGAGATGGTGTGTAATTGAATTTTGGGGCACAGGAGTTCCCCGAACCAAACTATTGATCTCTCTGGGAACTTCTCTACTGTTCTGTGTTCTTTACAGTTTGTGATGTCCAATGACTTAACCATCAGCTGGAGCTGGCTGAAGTCTTATGTGTTGAAGTAGTCAGTGATTATATAAGTGCTGAGTTGTGAACAGGTTTTGAATATGGGGTGACTTTTGACAAATGGGTTGAGGTTTTGGAGACAGAGGTCTTGCTTTACCATGTAGCAGGCCTATATCACGTCGTTTTTTTTTCTGTTTTGAAGGGATGGAGAGTTATAGATGGTAGGATTCCCCTGGGACTTCAATGCATTCCAGTTCTGCCACTGTACTAAATCTCTCTGATGTAGCTCTTTGTTTTACTGCTAATGCCATGGAAACGATATGAGTGCCGTACAGCTGCACACTGTTGCTGATCTGGTACTAATATGTACAGGGTATTGAAGGCCAAAACGTTGAAAGGCCTGACTTCGGCAAAGCTGGTATACACCTAATGCCCACCTGGCTTTGATACAGAATACCTCTCTTCCCCTGGTAGTGGGTTTCAAAAACTTCTCCGCACCAAAAGATTTACGGTTGCAACGTTCAGCTTTTTAAATCTGTTGTTCTGTTTTCAGTTGTTCACCCTCAAATAATCTTTCTCTCCTTGGCACTGAAATTGTGATTTATGTGGTGGTTGACAGAGTTTTCTCACCTGATTCCCCCAGGTTTCGATAAGTTGCTGATGTAAATACAACTATTGATAAGCATTAGCCAATTTAGAAGAAGAGCCTTTTGGAACACTCAGAACGACTACTCTTCCTCTGTCATGAAAGTGATTGCTGACCCTGTCCTGTCCTGTCCTGGCCTGTCCTAGATTCAGTGCGGCCTGTCCCCGTGGTGATCAGCTTTATCCGGGCAGTGGTCAACCAGCCTGTCCACTGCCTTCTGGGCCATCTGGTCACCATGGTACTGGCTTGGCAGGCCTCTGAGGATCCCTGTTCCTCCCTGCTCAGACGGGACATCCCAGACAACATCCTCACTAAAGTCCCCAGGGAGTGGAGCTATACCCTTCAGACACCCAAGGGGAGGGAATCAGCTAATAGTACGTACTGGCGCCACTGTCTCACTCTGAGCTGGATTATTGTGTGGACTAAATTGTGTGGATCAAAAAATGTATATTTGCATTGCATCTCTTCTTGTAGTACACCGGAACACAATTGATTATCCATTGGCTAAATTAACATATTTATTTAATGCTCAGTATTGTCTGAAACACTTTGTTTCCTTATCCCTGGTTTGTCTCTCCTGTCTGTTCAGGTGTGGTGAATCTGGCACTCCAGGCCCTCTCCTTCATCTACACCAACCTGCCCTCGGCCGTGGCTTCCCTCCCTCTGCCAGTACGCTTCCTCTTTCACACCGCAGAGAAACACCTTTCCCAGCATGCTCGGCAGCTGCGCTCCACAGGCCTGCTCCTCTGGGCCCTCCTTAGCTGTCTCTGCCAGTGCCTGGAGGACCCCAACTCACTGGAGCTGCTGTGCGGCTTGCCTTTGGACCGGGGGGCCAAGGAGAGACTGGCCCTGCTGTCAGAGTGCCTCCAGGGGACCATGGGCCAGGGCCAGCAGAAGGGTGTGCCCAAGCCCACTGTGCACAAGGTACTGCAGGCTCTGGAGGAGAGGAGGCCCAAGTGGTGCTCCATGCAGCTGCAGAAGGCCCGCAAGCTCTGCTCCGAGAGGTGAGAGGACAACCGAACTTAATCCTAACCTAACTGTAATCCTAACCAAACCTAATTTATCCTGCAGAAGGCCCGCAAGCTCTGCTCCGAGAGGTGAGAGGTCAACTCTGGACACCTGCTGTGTGTACAAACACGGAGCTGCGGTCAATCCATTTCTCTCTTTATAGTCTTCAGGATGTGTCGAACATAACAACTGTCCATTCAGGACTTATTACAACCAAAGAGATGATCATTAGTCACGCTAGCTTTGATATTGAAACTGCGATATGTCTTCCAACACATCATTCTGTTGAGTGATCCATCTGCCATTTTGTGGGAGGAGATTGGTTGAGGCAGATGATATGAAAGCATGGCCCTGAGAGAGAACCACATGACCTGCAACTGAAGTCAACCCTGCCATAAATTCCTGGTGACCTGCAAGGGAAGTGTTTGGTCCCACGCTATGTTTTGTGTTTACTTATAATTACGATCGGATGACTACTGCTCAAGGTGGCGTGGGAAACACCTTTTCATCAGGCTCAATGTAACACTGTAGAAGGATAAGGGCCTCTATTCAGGTACACACACAGATAGGGACCTAAGGGGGGCCTTTTTTGCCCTCCTATGAGAAAAGTGCCCTTTCAGATTGGTGGCATTTCTTAAAGGGGCGTTCTGCAATTCAAAGGACAGCAAAACCGACACCCCACCACTGTTTTGCTAAACAGATGAGGGATGGGTTGGAGATATGTTGCCACTCTCAAATTCTCAGACAGAGCTATGGATGCCAAGGCTGATCATCCATGGGATCAAAATGACAGTTTTAACCGACGAAATGACGTTGCCACAAGCAGCACCGCTTATATTGTGCTGCTGCCATGTTGTGTTGCTTCCGTGTTGTGTTGCTTCCGTGTTGTTGTCATGTTGTGTTGCTACCACGCCCTGTTGTCGTGTGTTGCTTCCATGCTATGTTGTTGTCTTAGGTCTCACTTTATGTTGTGTTGTGTTGTCTCTCTTGTCGTGATGTGTGTTCTGTCCTGTATTTATATATATTTTTTAATCCTAGCCCCCGTCCCCGCAGGAGGCCTTTTGGTAGGCCGTCATTGTAAATAAGAATTTGTTCTTAACCCTCCTGTTGTGTTCGTTTCATGTTAATTCATTCTGTGTTCTCGGGCCAAAATGACCACCCCATTATAGCTGATTATAGATCCATATATATATATATATATATATATATATAATATTATCACCTAATGTTGTGTTAGACCTTTTTATCAACTTCAGTTCTTGTGAACATTACACGTGAACATTACACAACTTGTATGTGCTATTTATGGCCTGCAGGCCTCATTGACCTGAGCTCATACAACTCGTTTTTGAGTTTAAAAAAAAGCCTATAACAAATACTCAGATGAAACATATTGTACTATTTATCACAGACTACTTTGTGTCTAAGTTTAACAAGGACTCACCAGAGTCATGATCAAAGATATGATCAAGAGCCTCACATACAGTATATCGTTTGGTCATTGTGCTGCCACAGAATGAATTGTGAGCAAGGCCTCAAAAAAGCTGTACATACCAGAGCTGCGAGAACAGTTCTATAGAGTATTGAAACAATGTTGCAATTGTTTGTGAGAATGCCAACAGGTGTGGTATCTGTGGGGGAAAGATTCTATTGGGGAAAGGTTCCTGTGGGGGTTGCCATGGAAGCCAAGAAGGGGAGTGAGGTGTGTGTGCTCAAACACACATGCATGTGGGGGTCTGGGAGAGGAAGTGTGTCCATGTGATGAATGGGCATGTGCCTGAACTCAATTTTATACACTAATTGTAGTCTCACCCATTCATTTCTAATGACCGGTCATTTTTGGCCCGGGAACACCACAGGTGTTGAAAATCATCAACATGTATTTTGTGTGTTCAGATGCCCTGTGTGGACCAAGTCTTGGAACCGTAAAACAATCAGATTTAAAATTAACTACATTTTTTCAGAGAGAAAACTTGTAAATCGGTCCAATTCGACCAGAACACAGCAGGATGGTTAACTGATTTGCCTAGTTAAATAAAGGTTCAATAAAATACAAAAGTGTTTCAGTCTGATTCATGGTGTATTCAGCCAAATTGCATTCATGTATTTGTGACAGAATGATTTAATGAGTAGTATGCTATTCAGAAATGTTCTTTAATTCAGTGTGTGTACCCTGGTGGATTGCGTCAACGGTTGCAGCCGTTATTCATGGGAACCTGTATGAACAAGATCAATGTATTCTGAGACACGATATTTATCGTAACTGATGGACATCCTACAGTCTGAATGGAAAACAAAATAAGGCAATGGGAAATTGGGTTTGAGTTTGGCTCATACTGTCTGCCCTTTGAACCCGAGCTTGGTGACTTATTCCCAGAACCTGCACCTCTGACCACTCAAGACCAACGAGAAACGCAGAAAAGTCTGGACACATTTATCCTCGTTAAAAATGATTTAGCTGTCCGGGTAACGGAACCACACAAACACAGCGGCTCGCAGAAAGAAAGAGAGAGAGAGAGAAAGACGGAGAACAGATTAGCTCAAGTGTTCCAGGAAATGGCCGGCTCCTAGTGACAGGAACAAGGGGTGGTGGAAGTCAGAAAAAAACGGAGAAGAGGGGGTAAATGGGAGGGGAAAAAGCGAAAGAGTGATTATGTATCACCTGTCGGAGCCATTCTCTGAGATCATTACTATTCATTAAAATAACCTTCACTGGGAAGTGAAGCCTGGGTTGTAAACAATCAGTGTACAGTGGCATCAGCGGGAGGGAATGGGGGCTCGCCAGTCTAAAAACAACCCCCCACCGCCCCAACCTATCCTCTCACACACTCTACCACCCCCCCCCCCCCCCCCCCCCCCCCTCCAACTTGTCTTTGTAAAGTAATTTGTAGAGGAGAAGATTATTGTTCTCCATCATGGTGACCCTGACTGGACTGACGGGATGAATACACAGATGAAGATGAATGCAGTTATTCCTTGGCGGAGGTCTGCCTCTTTCAGGGCACATTGGCCCTAATGACATGATTGATAGGCTGTCCCAAATCCAGAGAGGCCCTCATTAATCACCCCGCTGACTGAATCCAATCATCTGCTTCACCTGCACAGTGATGGACAGGAAAGGATACAGCGCAGGTGCTGACACGGACCCGCTACCGGGAGAAGGAAGGACCTCGCCCACCTCTCTCAATGTCACATCCGCCAAAAGCTGCCTGACAGGCGACAATGTTTCTGCCACCTTATAATTACAAAAAGAAGAGCGGGAGAGAATGTGAAAGGGGAAAAAAACAATGACAGGAAGTCCGTCCGGACGGAGGAGAGCGTTTGACGGACGGCGAGCGTCGTGGCAATGGCGAGGAACATAGGAAGGGCAGGGAAATGACTCGGGCCACTGCTAGGGTAAGGTGCTTGTGTGTGTGTGTGTGTGTGTGTGTGTGTGTGTGTGTGTGTGTGTGTGTGGATATTGCGCACGCATGCACACAAGCACACGCGCACAGTGAAATAATTTATATCCTAATCACAGATCTATCAATTCCAGGCCTTTCTGTTTTGAAACACCTCTGCCTGGAGACTCTGATAGAACAGAACACACTGTATCTATACTTTACGTTCACTTTCCATACACACCTCAATGCTGCAGAACGAGATCCACACAAACGGTTTTAGAAAAAAGGCCTGTAATTGAAACATTCAATGAAAAGTGGGAACAATAGTGCTGCAAGGAAATAAAAGCCCAAACCTTGAACCCTCCTACATGTTTTTAAAGTGTAAAGCTTCCATATACATTCAAGTGCGGTCACAACAGAATAAAGCGTGGCCATGTATTTGGAGCTCTTTGGCTAAATCCCTCAAAGAAATGGAATGTTCAGGTAGCAGATATTCATGGTAACTGTGGCTTTTTGTTTTCCCCTGCCTCCTTCTTTCTCTCTTTGTATCTCATCTCTCACTCTTTCATCCCCCCCCCTCTCTTTATCTCTGTCTCTCTCCCTCTCTCAGTGCGTTTGAGTGGGGCGAGAGTGGTGTTCCACAGGAGGGGGGCGGCGGTGTGGCTGAGGCGACTGAGCAGAAAATAGGGCTGATACTCCTGGAGATTTGCCACAAACCAGGTGGCTCCGAGTACCTGAGGCAAATCTATCATATCATCCAAGTCAATGAGGTAAGGAAGGACTCCCTCTCCCCCGCAATTTGGTGGCCGCTGGCCTGGGGCTGGCGTCTGCTCTGGGGGGGGAAGGGGTAGGGGGAGCAGGTGAAAGTGTGGGGGGGTTACCGCTGGATCCGCCTACTGCCTGGCTGAGACCAGGAAGACCCAACTCTGACACCATCACACGGTAGTATCCACTGACCTCCCTGTAACTTACTGTATGTGTAGTACAGGTGAGTGATGGGGCTGGAGAGATGGAGAGAGGGAGGAAGGAAAGGGGTGGGAGGAGGACAGAAGTCTAAAGATCCTCAAATATCTTCTTGGTTATTGTCCTTTTTCTTATGGTGGCTGTACGCAAATATAATGTCATTTGTCAATATTGTAACTCATAGCACCAAGTCCACTTATACCACAATTAAAATCTCTTCAACTCATCCTTCTTCCACGACTCTCAGCCTCAGTGACCTTGTCAAGGCAAGGATGGCCAGGTCAGGCTGGACGGCTGGACGGCTGGGGGGGGGGGGGGGGGGTGGGTGACAGGCTGACTGATGTGTGTGTAGTGGATCCACACTCCCCCCACCACCACCACCGCACCAAGCCTGTTCCTCCACCTGCACTTCTGCAAAACCATACCAAAGGTTACACTGTAGAAATGAGGGTAGAAAGTAAGCTCCTACCATGAAATAGTTATCTCTGTGTCTGGATGTCTATACATATCCTCATCCTCTGCCATTGTCCTGTATCTCTGTTTCTATTTCTAATGAGGTCTGATTCATTTCTACTTTTGTTGGGCCAATCAATCAGGGAATACAGAGAGAGAGAGAGAGAGAGAGAGAGAGAGAGAGAGAGAGAGAGAGAGAGAGAGAGAGAGAGAGAGAGAGAGAGAGAGAGAGAGAGAGAGAGAGAGAGAGAGAGAGAGAGAGAGAGAGAGAGAGAGAGAGAGAGAGAGAGAGAGAGAGAGAGAGAGAGAGAGAGAGAGAGAGAGAGAGAGAGAGAGAGAGAGAGAGAGAGAGAGAGAGAGAGAGACGGAGAGAGACGGAGAGAGAGACGGGGAGAGAGAGAGAGAGAGAGACGGGGAGAGAGAGAGAGAGAGAGAGACAGACAGACCATTCCAATGTCCATTACTGGATCTCTGGAACTATATCTGAAACTGATTAGTTTCTACTTCTGTTGGGCCAATCAAACAGGGAATAGGTGGAAGGAGAGCATCCCAGTGTCCATTATGTCTGGGTCTGTACTTTTTTAAAATCAGAGATGTACTAATTAAAACGGCAAAGATATAATAGGAATTGTGCTAAATGACCTTCCAGATAATTGTCTTTGAGGACAGCTGTACTTGCCCCTGTGTTCTTGAAAAAGTGTGAAATGCAAACTCTCTGACCCCTCTCTCTCTCTCCCTCCCTCCAATCCTTCTGTTCTGTGTGTTTCTCCAGCCACTGTTGAGGTCCAAGCTGTGTGTGTCCAGTGACCCCCCAATTGACTCTCCTCAGACAGTAACCTTTGACCTGGGAACAGACAGCCCTGGTCACCCCTCACCCCGGTTCAACCCCCTCCACCAGTTTGACCACATCGGCAGCAACAAGTTAGACCAGGTTGGTCCTCTGTCCATTCTTCTTATTTTTTTGATACCATTGTTTCAATTGAAAGCTATAGTTAAGCAATATACCACGGCTAAGGGCTGTTCTTAATCACAACGCAACACGGAGGGCCTGGATAAAGCCCTTAGCTGTGGTATATTGGCCATATACCACAAACACCTGAGGTGCCTTGTTGCCATTATAAACTGGTTACAAACATAATTAGAACAGTAAAAATAAATGTTTTGTCATACCCGTGGTATACCATGGCTTTCAGCCAATCAGCATTCAGGGCTGGAACCACCCAGTTTATAATTGTCTTTCTCACACAACGCAAGATTTTTGATAAACTCAAATGTCACATCTAAGAACTTGAAAGTATTCTGTAAATCTTGAATTCAGTATTTTTTTCTGAATGTGTGTGTGCATGTAAAAGTAACTGCCAAAATAATGGAAACACAATGAGGGATACAAACTATATTGAAAGCAGTTGCTTCTACACAGGTGTGGTTCCTCTGTTAAGTCAGAATGACTGCTTATTAGCTTGATGGGGGGGTCCAGCGAGACCCAGCGGTTCTATTGTTAAGCAATTAACATCCCATCATGCTTAGGATCATTTACAAAAGTGCTGGGCAGGCCATTATTTTGGCAAATCATGGCTATGGCCCCATTGGATGGAAATGCCCCTATCCACAGGTCACGAGTGGTCATTGAATGGTCATGAAAGCGATGTAAACCATATGCCATGGCCATCTCAGTAACCAGATCTCGACCCAACTGAACACTGATGGTAGATTCTGGAGCAGTGCCTGAGACAGCGTTTTCCACCACCATCAACAAAACCGCCAAATTATGGCATTTTCTGTGGAAGAATGGTGTCACATCCCTCCAGTAGAGTTCCAGACACTTGTAGAATCTATGCCAAGGAGCATTGAAGCTGTTCTGGCTCTTGGTGGCCCATCGCTCTATTAAGACTCTTTATGCTGCTGATCCATTATTTTAGCAGTTACCTGTATGTGTCTTTAAAGTTGGGTCAAGGCCACTAAAGTTGTGTTGGAATGGGGAGTACTGGGCACAGTGACCACCTCAGAAGCTTTTTGGAGATTTCACTATTCTCCATAGGTCTTTCTCTCTCTCCTCTCTCTCTCTCTCTCTTTCTCTCTCTCTCTCTCTCTCTCTCTCTCTCTCTCTCTCTCTCTCTCAGAGCAGCATTTATGTCTGTGAAGGAGTCCAAAGAAACATTAAACGTGAACGAGAAGAGGCATTTTTACCGTTTATTTTTAAAGCGACTTTTAATGACCAGCTCTTCAAGGCTTTGAGCAGAAGCCCCATTACCCCAAACGGTCTCCCCGAGGCTTTGCATCAACGTCAAGTTAAAATGTCTGATATTGTAGGAGCTACAGGTAGTCTGGTTCAATGTGAGATAACTTCTCTGTCATGGGACACACCAGCGATATCATACATAACAATCAACAAAGTCCCATATTTTCCAGATACATTTTTCTCTTTGTACCTCTTTGGGATGCGTTGATGCTGTTGTGATCCCTTCTAAAAGACCTGCGTTTCTGCTATTGTTCTTCAGAGCAGACACACTATAATCCTCTGGCTTTCTGTTTCTCTCGTTATCAGAGGAGGCTGCATAGCTTTGCATAGAAACACCCTATTAAGAGAATGATTAAAATGCCTTCTCCGCTTTAGGTGCCTGTGTTGTTTGTCAAATCAAATGCAGGGAGGAGAGAAAAAAGCCAGATCCATCAATCACCTCTGAGGGAGAAGAGGGGGGGGGTGGAGGGAAGGGAAGGGTGCAGTAGTCACGTTCTCCTCCTTTTGTCAATTAAACTCAGCCTGGAGTTAAGAGTGACATTTTGGCAATCAAAGCAATCGGAATTTAATTTGCCTTTCCGACAAAGTGCTGTTCTTCCCTGCTCACAAAGGCGGGGGAGAGAGAAAGAGAAAGAGAGACAGAGAAAAAGAGAACGAGAGAGAGAGAGCGAGAGAGAGAGAGAGAGAGGGGGAGGAAGTGAGAAAGAGAGTGAAAGAGAAAGGGGGGGCTGGGCGGTGTGCCATGGAGAAAACAGTTCGAAGAGTAACGACTCCCCTCCCAAAATGTATTTATCTTTTTATAAATGATGGCTACATCCCCCCAAATGGATTTATAAATTAATTGCTGTCTTATTGGAATAAAAACCTTCTTGTGCGGACATGATTGATATGGCGTGTCTTCGTCCTCGTTCAGGACCCCCCCTCCTCCTTAGTTAGTCCACCCCAGCTGGAGCTGTAATTTACTGATCATATTAACTCAGATTAATAACTAACAATAGTGTCTCCTCATATATCAACAGGCAGCCGTGGGAGACTGGGCCTGGGACTGGGCCACACTGCTGCCAACTTACCAGGGGATGAGTCAGGTGACCTTGAGAGCACTCCTGGTCAACAGGTAATGGCTCCTCCCTTTTTTGAGCTGATGAAGAGATACTTTGCGGCACATAAACATACAATACCTAGGCGGTTGAGTTTCCTCTTTTATGAATGTATTTCCCCGGATCTCCCCCTTCACCAAAAAAACGTCAGACCAGACAGCCAAGTCATCAGGGACACTTTTTGTGGATGGCGACTTTGCACTCTTACTTTTTTTCAAAAGACCGGGGCCCCTGTGAGTTTCATGGAAGGAAAGGAGAGACAGAAAACAGTCAAAGAGTATGCATTTCTTAGAAAATAACAAGACAAAAGTGTTCACCTACTGTTACAAGCTTTGCGACGAGTGTAAGTGGAATGTAGAGTGGTGTGAGTGGAATGTAGAGTGGTGTGAGTGGAATGTAGAGTGGTGTGAGTGGAATGTAGAGTGGTGTGAGTGGAATGTAGAGTGGTGTGAGTGGAATGTAGAGTGGTGTGAGTGGAATGTAGAGTGGTGTGAGTGGAATGTAGAGTGGTGTGAGTGGAATGTAGAGGGGTGTGAGTGGAATGTAGAGGGGTGTGAGTGGAATGTAGAGTGGTGTGAGTGGAATGTAGAGTGGTGTGAGTGGAATGTAGAGTGGTGTGAGTGGAATGTAGAGGGGTGTGAGTGGAATGTAGAGGGGTGTGAGTGGAATGTAGAGTGGTGTGAGTGGAATGTAGAGTGGTGTGAGTGGAATGTAGAGTTGTGTGAGTGGAATGTAGAGGGGTGTGAGTGGAATGTAGAGGGGTGTGAGTGGAATGTAGAGTGGTGTGAGTAGAATGTAGAGTGGTGTGAGATAGGGTGCAAGCCCAGGAAGAACTCCTGGCCATCTGCTCTATCCTATTATCTGGGTGAGTGTACTGAGATGTGTGTGTATATACGATGAGCTTGTAGTGTGCCATGATGCAGATGTTGGATCTTAATTTGATCACCCTGTTGCTGGAGAATGCAGGAAATGCAATGCAGGAAATGTAAAACTTATAGTGTTAAAAAGGCTTCTGAAGTTTGTTATTTCCACCTTGAAATGTCATACTTGATTTTCCCCTACAAAAAATGTCCATGAATTATAATCAAAATAATAATCCACATTTCCTGTTGCTGCAGGATTGTTTTCCTGCTGTAGCAAACTGGCTCAAATTAAGATCCTACATCTGTAAAGGTGTATTCCGTCACAAGGCCTTGAAGAGGTTAATATCAACTGGGGAGAGGGGGCTAATTTAGATCCTCTTGTCACCTGATTGAAGCGGTGCTCAACTTTTCCAACTTTCTCTCCCTTCCCCTCCTCCCTCCTTCCCTGCTTTGAACAGGGGCATAAATATTTATGCAGGTAGGTGACACATATTAGGCAGCAATACTTCAGCCCACACTCAGACCTCAATTCACAGCTGTCACCCTGAGAGCTATCAGGCTGCCGTAAGGCTAGTGCACCTTGTCTTGCTGGCCACATGAAATCCATTTTAAATCAACCTCATTGTTACACGCACCTTCTAACAAAGGGCAAGCTCTGCGTCTCTGCCAAGGACACTGTTCTAACAAGGGTGAAGTGCAACGCGCCCGTGTCCCTGGGCTCAGCCCCCTACTCCTCTCAGCCCCCCACCGCCACCACCACTTTGTTGCACATGTGTTCAAAACAGATACTGTCAGGCCTCGTCTGAGCCAAATTACTGCAAGGATTATTCATGAATGGCCCTGAATGGGGATGGCAGAACTGTATGAGGAGAGAGAGGGAGGGTGAGAGAAGGTAAGGAAGAGAGGAAGAGAGAGAGAGAAAGGGAGAGAGAGAGAGAGAGAGTGAGGGGGAGAAAGAGAGGGAGAGCGAAACAGAGATAATAGAGATAATTCTGGCATGGAAGAGAGGGACGAGGGGAAAGAGAGAGGACAAAGAGAGAGCGAAAGGGAGAGCAGTCGAGGATGGCAGAGAAGGCGAGTAGGGGGGTGTACATATAGAATATTATATCATTTGTAATTCATCCTAATCTTGCAGTAAAAGCGTCCACGATTGTCTAGTTTGCCTCATTAGTCTGCTCTTTGTTGAGAGAGGAGCAGGTTTACAGGGGATTACCAACTGGCTTTGGATTTGACTGAGACGCTCAGAGAAGAAGAAGTTTGCGGGATAGCTCTAAGCTGTCAAAGTTTTCCCCGGACCCTCTCTCCTTCTTCTGTGGTGCCTCTGGGAGGGCATGGAGAACCCCTCAAAGCATAGGAGGACAGACTTGGTTGAAAAACATGATGATGAGGAGCCGATGGAGGAAGTAGATGATATCGTAGTGAGAATGATGACGATGATGAGGATGACACTCATTTATATCACATTGAGTAAAGCAATAACAACTAGGCCAGTTCATACACAACTTTCGTTACACTTGTCCTCTCCACTAACTCATCTTCCTTATTGCCACTGAGAAGATTTGATAAGATTTAGCCAGTCTCCTTGTCTGTGAGTCCACAGCCCAGCCTGGCTCGTTCACCCAGGGTATATTGTATTGTGATGATAGTTTGAGTGTCTGGACTTTAGATCACATTATAATGGAGGGGCTAGGAGTTAAGGGATAAATCCACCCGAAAGCACTCATTCCTTGACATTTTTGTCATTGTAATAAGGTTGGTAGCAACATGTGTAAATCGTTGAGGGAATTGTTGCAGCTCAAGTCGACTACGAAACCCACAATGCAATGCTCTCTCTATGGGCTGGGTGGCTAGCTCGTTAGAAGACAATCTTCCACGTTATGACATCGGCCAGTATTGAAATCTGACATGTATGATAGACATATACCTATTAAAACCCCGGTGTAGTTCTGAACGGATTTCTGCCTGCTTGAACGGCAGTAGCTCAGATACACACACAGACAACATGAATTGACCCAGGGATTCGATAGAACATCACTCAGAGATCTTTACATTAAGAAGCCAGTCTGTTACAGGAGCCTTGTTAAATCAGTTTTGGGATGGCTTCATTTACGGGACAGGACAGCACACACACACACACACCTTGACACTGTCGTTGAGGCCGACAGGAGCGGAGAGGATTTATACAGGTGTGGCTGTCCTTCTTTGTCACCTGTCACTTTGGCGCTTCTGTGGCCGGCATGTCATCCATCATCTTCAGGTTGAGCTTTTCAACAGAACCAGCCTGATTAATCCTCTCTAGCCCTCCAGGCCTGCTACCTGACAACTAAGACAGAGCCTCCCAAAATCATCCCCCAGAACTACATGTCAGCTCACATTTTATATTTGGCATTTTGGTCATTTAGCAGAAGCTCTTCTTCAGAGCATGTTTCCTCCCAAAAAATTCAAGCGCATGTGAAACAATGTACAGTGAGAATATCGATGCATTGTATAGAGTCATACCGTACATATGAGCTGAAAAGTTCTGAATTTCTTCTGCATTGTCACTGGTACTACCGCCTCTGGTACAATAGTAGTGCAGTGCTTTGTGGGAAATGCCAGTCCAAGCCACCACACGGATGAGTAGATTTTTAAATCACTGCGATAGACACAGTGCTTTCAGGAAGTAGACAAATACCATCTGTTCCAAACCGCCACCATATGGTGGGCTTTTTCCCTGGGAATAAAGTAAAAACAAATATGTCAGAATGTTCATCTTTCTTTCTCCACGGATGCTGATCAAGCTGAGGAGAGGCTCTCTGGTTCTCAACATGCCTGAATGAATGGTCTCGGCTGGGGAGGGAGGGAGGGGTGAAGGGGGAGGAGAGGACTGTTGTTTATTCGTCTTAAAGGTGATGCTTGTTTGTCTCTGTGGAGTTTTAAATTGATCTCAGCGTTTCCCAAGCGTTTTTTTCCTCAGGGCCCTCTTTGAAAAATGTCACCATTTTGTTGTTTTGAAGCTCAGTTTCTGCAATTCAACGTAGTTTAACAAGACCTCTTTTGATAGGCTATTTAATTATACTAATGGATCAGGAAAATAAAGTCTAGACCTGATTTCCCAAAATGTTATTCCTCTACCAAATAAGTTTTTTTGTGATCATTTATATGAACCCTCAAATTAAATATACAGTTGAAGTCAGAACTTTAAATACACTTAGGTTGGAGTCATTAAAACGCTCCACTAATTTCTTGTTGACAAACTATAATTTCGGCAAGTCTACTTTGTGCACGACACAAGTCATTTTTCCAACAATTGTTTAGAGACAAATTATTTCACTTATAATTTACTGTACAATTCCAGTGGTTCAGGAGTTTACATACACTAAGTTGATTGTGCCTTTAAACAGCTTGGAAAATTCCAGAAAATGATGTCATAAAAGCTTCTGATAGGCTAATTGACATCACTTGAGTCACTTGGAGGTGTACCTATGGATGTATTTCAATTACTACCTTCTAACTCAGTGCCTCTTTGCTTGACATCATGGGCAAATCAAAATAAATCAGTGAAGACCTCAGAAAAAAATATAGACCTCCACATGTCTGATTCATCCTTGGGAGCAATTGGGAGCAACTTATTGTGGGATGTTTTTGGATGGCTCCCCGAAACGTTTGACCCAAGTTAAACAATTTAGATTTAAAGGCAATTCTACCAAATACTAATTGAGTGTATGTAAACTTCTGATCCACTGGGAATGTGATGAAAGAAATAAAAGCTGAAATAAATCATTATCTCTACTATTATTGACATTTCACATTCTTAAAATAAAGTGGTGATCCTAACTGACCTGAAACAGGGAATTTTTACTAGGATTAAGTGTCAGGAATTGTGAAAAACTGAGTTTAAATGTATTTGGCTAAGGTGTATGTAAACTTCCGACTTCATCTGTACATATTCTCTTTTGCAGAAAGTGAACAGATCAATTGACAGCGTCAGAGTCACACAATTTATTTTTTCACGCAATTTCTTTGACTCTTCGACTTTAAAAGGTTGTAGCTCAGATTCTGAATGTCATAAAGGCAAAGCGAAGATATTCCCACGTGTGTCAGAGTTGTGTCTTCCTCTGGCATTTGACCACTTATTTCTAACCTAAAGCAACACAGATTTGTGCATAATTTGAGATTGGTTATAAACAATCACAATTCATTATTTTACCCCTCAAATCAGGGAAGGAAGCCCCCTAGGTTGGGGACATATGTGACTCGACCAGGATTGGTTAGTAACTGATGACATGCAATCAGCTACATGTAATCTGTTTACAAAAAAACTGTCCTACCTTGCCAGCAAATACATATTTAATCAGATTACAGATACTTTTAAAAAAGTATATGATTACTTATTGGATTACTTTTGAATTCGGAAAGGATGTTGCCTTGATAACTTTCTGACATTCAATTCGGGATAGATAAAAGGCGCAAGTGTGTTTGTTCCACCTGAACGAGTCTGACCCCAAATCAGAGACCACTATGACGACACACCAAATGCATTTGATGGACCCTTTCTTCTTCTTTGAATTCCTCTTAAGGGGAAAGTCATCCAAAAAGGATGTTACCGATGACAATTTTGGACAGGTAACTCGTAACTGTAATGGATTACATTTGAAAAGTAGCCTACTCACCTCTGGACTCGATGAACTCCGACATCACAGGCAGAACAGAGCTATCAAGGTTAGGGAGAGTGACGTTTCTACGGTACGGAAGAAACAGCCCGTTTCTGAAGCCGTCGGCCGTCCTCCATCTTGTGAGCTAGGAAATTCAAAAAGACTGTCACTTTTGAAAGTCAGTAGCATGTGATGTGTCATTGAGCAAGGACTCCCTTTTTCTCCTCTGTTCCCTCGTGGTGGTGTCCCTCTGACTGACTGACAGGTTGGGACAGAGAAGTGCTCCTGTTGCTGGAATATATATTTTGTCTCGTCGGTTCTACACACTTGTTTTGTTGTACTTCTCCGTTTGGACAGCACTGACATATTACGGTTTTCGTGAGCTGTCATTTGTGGCCTCATTTATAATCATTGCATACCAAATATACCAACAACAACAAAGTGCGTGTGCCAGTTTTCACAATTTGGCATTTATAAAAACTCAACTTGACATAAGAATGTGCTGAGCTCCCGCAAAATTCTGACCATGTGTACGCCCAGTTTCTAGTGGTTGAAGTATTGCATTGCAAGCAGGCAAGTAGCCTAGTATTTTGTGGAGATGGGGGATATGATGACATGCTTATTCACAATAAAAAAAACACAGGTAAATAAAATGCAATCCTTTGCCATTAGTGAGAATATTTTTTTTTGGGGGGGTTGCATCTTTGCATTCTAAAAAAATATTAGAAAGAAGCACCGAATGTATTTCCAATTTTATTTCCACGATCATTACAGAATGAATTGTTCACCTTGTGATGGTTTCATACTCACGAAGAAGCTTATAGGCCTACAACGTCCCATTTCTCAGTTAATTGGACCCACTTTACAATAGTAAATAGATCAACTAGACTCTATTTCAAGTATATTTCTCTATGCGGTCCGATCCGGAGCGCAGTTTAACGTAGAACAGACGGTTCACCTTTTCATTTCTGTTTTTTTTTATAGGCCAAATAGCCTACGTCTGAAATTCAAAGGTTGAAATATCTCAAGTAAACAATATTTAATTTATAAACATAATATATCATACGGAAACGGGCCACTAGGGGGCAACAGTGAGCGATGTTACCGTCAAGTAGGTTTCGGTTTTCTGGATAGGGATGATGGATGGGCGTAAGCATCTGCCTCTGGTGCCCAAGGTTGCATGTTTGAATCCAACGATAGAAAAATATTTTTGAGAATCTTGTTTTAAGCCTATCCAAAACCTTAACCCTTTCCGTAACCATTCCTAACCATTCCATACCTAACCTTAAAAAATGTGGAGTTAATGCCTAAAGTTAGCCTTAAACACTTTTGGAACAACTTCAAGATTTGATGTTTGGGACAACTTCGAAATTTGACGTTTGAGAAACATGGATGAATGTCTAATTCTGTCTTGAGACTGTGAGAGCTTGTTGGAATGATGCATATTTTTCAGGCGGAGTTTTAGTTCTCGTTTACGCACGCACAGTTTCAGGACTGGTCTGATTTACAACGGGAAACATACGTATGTATGGCATGCACCAAGTTTATGAATCTCAATATTTTGGGGCATGTGCAGTCTTTTCAGAAATGGCGCACACAGATATTTAGTTTTAAACGTACACAACGGTTATAAATTACACCCCTGGTGCAGTTTTGTGTGTAGTGTGTGTGCGTGCATGTGTTCGTGCATGTGTGTGTGTGTTTGTGTGCATGCATACGTGTGTGAGTGAGTGTCTGTGTAGTGGTCTGTGTGTATGCTCGCGCGCACACGTGTGTGCGTGTGTGATATCTGGTGGTTTGCTCCGAAGGCGAATAAATCAGTGATGCCTGGGATAAGGCCGTGGCCCTTCCTCACACGGCACAGACAGGTTGAGAGGCTCATTAATCAAGCGCCGAGTCACAGATGTGATGGCTTCCACACAAACCGCCAGCAGACTGTGAAAGTCACATCCAACTGAGTCAACTGTCAGGTAGGCAGGCAGAGCCGAACTTCTCCCCTCTCCTGGTCTTTCTCTCTATCTCTCTCTCTCTCTCTCGCACTCTTCCTTTTTCTCTCTCTTATTGTCTGCTTTACTTTCTATCTTGTCTTTCCATTCTCACCTCCAGTGTGATGCCCCAGTGTGGTCCATCTGAAACAATAGTCTTGTCTTTCTAACAATGTGTTATATAGGGTAAATCGGTTCTGAAAATGGAGTCACTGCAGTAGAATAGTCTATGTTGGCTACAGTGAGGTGACAGTGGCCTATATGCTGTTTGCTCCTCTAACGATTTCTGTACACCGATAGCTCCAGCAGCAGTGCTAAGAGAAACCCCTCTCCAGGCTCAAATGGCCCATGAGACTCATTTCCTCTCTGATCAAACAACGAGAAGAACAGCCATGTTGCTGTTTGCCACGGCTCCTTCTACCATCAGATGCCGCCACGGTGAGCACCAGTCTCGACTCGTCACTGCGCCGCCTGAGATCCCCTTAATCTGCTTTAAAGTCCTCCCAGCCGGGAGTGTGAGTGACAAAGCCACCCGTGCCTGATTAAAAAAGCGGTCCCTGGATGCGACAGATCTAATGACAGGCCGGGTGGCGAGCAGCGGCTGGCGTGCGTGAAGGGAGGGAGGCGTGCATGCCGTGGCTCTGGATTGGGGAGGCGTACCCCCTGCGCGTGTCTCATTACCCCCTCCAACCTTCGTCCGCCAAGTGCCAAGCACTCCGCCATTTGCATGGTGGCCAGGAAAATAATTATCAGAGGGATTCGTTTCTGTCACCATTAATCTGTGACTTAGTGATGGGCTGGGACCAGGACTTGGAGGTGGAGGCTCACTCACTCACACTAGTTATCTGTTACTCAAACATTTGGGGATACATTTCAGTCTGTAGTTTTCTATTGCAGGGTTGAAGTTGTCCTGTTCACATGACTGCGATTGTACTTTCAGATATGTGTGTATGTAGTTTCACATGACTATGTGCTGTAGTTGTAGTTTCACATGACTTCCTGGGTGTAGTTTCACATGACTATGTGCTGTAGTTGTAGTTTCACATGACTTCCTGGGTGTAGTTTCACATGACTATGTGCTGTAGTTGTAGTTTCACATGACTTCCTGGGTGTAGTTTCACATGACTGTGTAGTTGTAGTTTCAGATGACTGTGTGGATGTAGTTGTAGTTTTAAATGACTGTGTATTGTAGTTGTAGTTTCACATGACTGTGTAGTTGTAGTTTCAGATGACTGTGTGGATGTAGTTGTAGTTTTAAATGACTGTGTATTGTAGTTGTAGTTTCACATGACTGTGTAGTTGTAGTTTCAGATGACTGTGTGGATGTAGTTGTAGTTTTAAATGACTGTGTACTGTAGTTGTAGTTTCACATGACTGTGTAGTTGTAGTTTCAGATGACTGTGTGGATGTAGTTGTAGTTTTAAATGACTGTGTACTGTAGTTGTAGTTTCACATGACTGTGTAGTTGTAGTTTCAGATGACTATGTGGATGTAGTTGTAGTTTTAAATGACTGTGTACTGTAGTTGTAGTTTCACATGACTGTGTAGTTGTAGTTTCAGATGACTGTGTGGATGTAGTTGTAGTTTCACATGACTGTGTACTGTGGTTGTAGTTTCACATGACTGTGTAGTTGTAGCTCCAGATGACTGTGTAGTTGTAGCTTCAGATGACTGTGTGGTTGTAGTTTCACATGACAGTGTAGTGCTAAACCGAGTCCCAAACCAGACAGCTGTCACCCCCCCCCCCCCCCCCCCCCACCACAACACCATTCTGATTGGCAGGCCTCCTGTTTCCCCTTAATTCCTCTTGATTTAGCCAATAAATTACACTTCCAAACCTGCTAAAGCATTTACAGGTATTAGGAGCAGAACACTCCACAATTAAGGCCCCTTCAGGTAATTACAGGGCTAATTTAACGGCAAGCAACTACCACTTCTCTATGTTCAACATGTTGCCCCCGTTTGGCTGTTTCTCCATCATACTTCAGAATGGGAAATGAAATTCCCTTTTTTTCATAGACTTTTGTGTTAGGCTAACTAAACACTTTATGTAAAAATAATGACAGGTCCCCTACAGAATGTAAATTCTCTTCAAAAAAAAGGGTTCCAAAAGTTGTTGTTTTTTCGGCTGTCCCCACAGGATAACCCTTTTTGGTTGCAGGTAGTACTCTGTGGAAAGGGTTCTACCTGGATCTACCTGGGTTTTAGGTCATTTTTTTCTAGGGGTGTATGACATAAAACAGCTTGGACCCCTCCATGATCAGACATTCACATGGTGTCCTGCCCTCTTTTGTTATTATGATATCAGTATCACTACTGTCAGTATGATGTGGTGATCCACAGCCTGCTACACTAGTTTCTCCAGATGTCTCTGGCGTAAATCAGGCCTGTCAGGCTGATGTCTCAGTGGTGATCTCATCTTGTCCTGGAGGTTGGAGTACAGGTGGAAGTGTATCTGATGCCCCAGAGGGTTGCCTGATGAGGGGGTCAGACCTCCACCCCAGCCCCTGGGCAGATGGTCAGCTTGCCTTCTCAAAGCCAAGACACATTGAGCGGTCATTGAGATTCGGTGACATTTATCTGTAATAGACTTTGGGTGTGTGCGTGCGCGTGTGTGTGTGTGTTTGTGTGTGTGCGTGCGTACACACACACACACACACACACACACACACACACACACACACATACACACACAGGCTTTTAGTAGTAGATGTGTGGTGAAGGTTGTTGGACCATGGTTGAGAAGGAGAGCCTGTCACTACATATGCCCTTCCCATGGCCCTGGAAGATAAGTTCACAAAGCCAAAGTAATTATCCACTCATCTCTCACTGCAGGCTGTGTGGTTAGACATATGCCTGTGTGTGTGTGTGTGTGTGTGTGTGTGTGTGTGTGTGTGTGTGTGTGTGTGTGTGTGTGTGTGTGTGTGTGTGTGTGTGTGTGTGTGTGTGTGCGTGCGTGTGCGTGTGCGCGCGTGTGTGTGTGTGTGTGTGTGTGTGTGTGTGTGTGTGTGCACGTGCGTGTGTGTGTCTCCTAGTATTCTTTTCACATGTGTGGAAAGGAAGAAAGCATTGATATCTCAGATGGAACTGTTAAGATATGCATTGTTGTGTTAGATTGCTCACATCATTGTGTTCCCTGAATGGCTCAGAATGGAGGATGGTGGGCTACAGGGCATATCCACTGACCTGAACACTCCTGCTTGCTGACCCTGTAACTCTGTAGAGTGCACGTAATTGCTGACATTTGGTTGTTTTGTCTCTTTAACTGCCAACGGTGACCGTGTTTGACGAGGCCCCTGGACTCCTGTCCCGATGTATGACGTTTAGGCCGTTTTTGCATTAAACTCCTCTCTCTTTCCGTTCCTCTATTTCCTCTGTCTCTCTCCTCACTATTTCCTCTTTCTCTCTCCCCTCTCTCTCTCTCTCTCTCTCTCAAATTGCTTCACCCATGTCCTACTCCTTTGTCTTGACAGCGGTACACCCATTTAAAGTGAACACTCCACATGGCCAGAGCCGTACTCCCTATTCTTCTAAACCCACATACACACCATTTCGTTCTCCTCCCCTCTTGTCCTTCCACCGGCTCCCTCCCCATTCACCTGGTCTTGTTAGCCGTCCTCTTACTGTCTCAAGCTGGGCTGTGGGGTGTGTGTATAGCCTGGCCTTTGTTATATTTCACTCCTCCGCTTTCTGGATGCCACGCTTTGAACAAATGCCTCAAATACGGACCCACAAAATATCATCATTCACCCTGTCACTCAGCACACCACCTGCAATCTTCTGTGCAGTGGGGCGCCCAACCACAGCGTCTAAACAGGGTATATGCACTCTAGAGCAATCAGAGGTCTTGCTGTTCCAAATGCCTCTTTTTGTCCGGTCCTTTTTACTGAAAGCATCAAGCACTACACAGTCTTTCAACAAGGAAAAGGGCAGTCCAGTATTCCATCTTTTACATTCTTCTGTCTGTGTATAAACTCAGCTGTGTTATTAAAAGCAGATCTGCGCTTGGCCCTCTTAATGCAGCGGACTGATTCAGTGGATAGGAAAGACACGCTGTGGTCATGCCGTTGCGCCGGGAAGCTTCCGGGTGCTGCTTTTGGTTGACTAGGGCCGTAGTCTTCCAAACATTTGCTCTTTTGTTACTCTCCGCTAAGGTCAGCTGTCCGAAGGTTTTCCTCTGGGCAGAAGCACGGGTTCAAATAGAATCGTTTTGTCTCTTCTTTTGCCTATCCCATAAGTGTACAAATATATGCCTTAAGTTCTGAGAGTTCTGCTACACAATCCAACTTTAGAATCGTCTCCTTTGTAAGACGCGGGGGGATTTTGCTTGTGATGTGACAGGTTGCTATGTTAGCCCAAGTTGTTTTTGACAGAGCACAAAGAAGGGGGGGAAAAAAAAACAACATAAAAGCAGTATATTGAATCTTTCTTCAGAGGTGGATTTGCAGTCGCTGGAATCAATTTCGTTATTTCCCTTTCTTACTTTAAAACGTCTTTGTTTACTCAATGTCTTTACACGGTCATGACTGTTACGCACATTCTGTCTGATTTGAATTTGGCTTTTGGAGACGTTTTGGTGTTCCTGAGTGCTTATTTGAATTCACGGCCGGACTGGTTGGAAGCATCTTTTGCAGATCTAGTTTTATGCTGTGATGAAAACCACTATTTTCTTTTACTTTTGACCGAATGCAATTTGTGATTGCATGACATGTTTTACTGCTACATGGCAGCCAGTCTATGAGATGTCCATTTTGGATCACTGTTTTATCTCCCTGCCCATCTCTCTTTCTCTCTCTTCACCTCTCTACCGCTTCACTTCTCCATCTCTTTCCCTCATTCACCTGTCTGTGTTATTATTAAATGTCTGTGTGCATGTGCACAAAGATGTGTGTGTGTGTGTAGCCACTGTCGGTCCAGGGCTGACCAATAGCTGTACCAGACAATCATTCACCCACGTCTTCCTGTCCGCAACTCTAGCCCTGCCTCCCTCTCTGTCTCCTTCAGCCTCCTCCAAGAGGTCTCAATGCCAGTGTGTGGTAGACCTCCCACTGTTCTCAAGGTTGTCCTCACCCTCACCCCTCTCCTCCACCCTAACACCCAAAGGGAATTTGACGGGTTGGAGGATGTGAGGGTTGACTTGCTTCTCTCACTCATGCTCTCCTCCTGTCTCTTCCCTCCTTTTTCTCCTCCTCTCTTGATGTTGTCTTGGAAACCCAACCGCCTGCTGGCACGCTGCCCATAGTTTGACACCTCTTTCCTTGTTTTGGGATGTCAGCCTGCCTGTAGTTTTCTCTAGGCCCTGCCAACAGTGTGGGGCTTCTGCAGGTATGCCTCCACTGCAGGTATGGAGCCCTCTCCTTGTGAACCATGAGAGGGCAAGGGCACAGGCGAGATGAGTAAACTCGGTGCGGGTATGTGCAGGTTTCTTGAAGAGAGCACATCAGTATGTGTACCTACCAGTTGCAGTGGTTTCCAGCACACTGGTTGTAGGCTACTGAAGCTGTAGTGAATGTGTCAGGAGTGCCTGCAGCAGAGGAGAGGAGCCACATCCTGATGTATGTCTGTGCAGCTCAGTGGTGAGATATTGCTGTTGTCTGTGTTACTCACCACAACATCTTTGGCATGACAGAGCTGATAATAATCCATCTCCCTCCTTCTATTTCTCTCACCCTCACTCTGACGTACCACGTCTCCCTCTCAATCGCTCAAACCCATTTCTCTCTCTCCGTCTCCCCCTATTCACTCTCCCCCTTTCTATATATCTCCCATTCTTTCTCTGTCTCTTGTCTCTCGCTCGCTCTCTCTCTCTCCCTTTTTCTCTCTCTTTCTTTTTCTCCCTCTGTCTCCCCCCACTGCATCTCTTCTCTCTTTCATTGTCACATTATAATGGAGCACTTTGAGAATACATAGTAGGGGGACTTACTGTTGGGAAGTGTGTGTGCCTGCGTGCAAGGCAGCATTTACAAAGGGCTCTACCCTCAGGAGGCAATAGATCACTGCAGTGGGGAAGAGGAGAGAGAGCATACTGTAGTGCTAGTTTACAGCGGGTGATCAGCGTACAGCCAGCTAGCTACAGAGAATCAAAGCTTGACTATTTATTTTAGGGGCACATTTGTGCGTCGGAGAACAGTGACCGGAACTATCAAAGGCCTCATCCACAAATGAAGCTGTCAAAGCGGGCCGACAGCTGAGTCCCGAGGCGAAGTTCTCTCTCCCGCTCTCTCCCCCAGTTATTCTGATCGCCATGAAAACCTTGCAGCTCAGAAAAAAGGCCAAAACGAACCAAGAGCGTGTGTAACGGCGTCCGTGATGAGATGAATTATGAATGTGCCGAGAGGATTAGACAACAATGAGTAAAATCACTGGGATCCTCCTCTAGCTTCCTCACCCTGAGCACATTCACTAATTAGTACTTTCACACACACACACAGACACACACACACACACACACACACACACACACACACACACACACATTGCACCATTATTGCATTAGGCACACCAAGTTATGAGTCACTGTATTGTATACTGTTGAGTTAATGTAATTAGTATTGCAAATGTTTGTGGAATGTTAATTTGATTGTATGATTCTGTAAATGTTGTAGATTTTGTATCCGGGTGCTATTCCTGGTTTAGGCAGTTATACTATGCAACCTCCTATGCATAGGCAATTATCTTAGCAATTCCACGATTACATGAAAAGTATCATCACTCATTTCCTTCAACTGTTAATAGGTAGCAAGCATAATGTGGAACGGTTAGATTGAAATAAGTCATAAATAAATATGCCCTTTCCCCCTTTTGTAGCCTCCTTCTATGATTGCGCACACACTGTGAAAACATAACATTTCAAAATAGAGATATATCTTTTTTGCATAATTGCGCAGTATATTTGTATAATAGACACAATTCGAACCAACTAATTAGTATCCATGCACCGATATAGAGAGAGGGAGAGAGGGAAAGGCGGTGGGAGGAGGGGGTGAGGGTAGATAATTAGACTGAATTAAGCCATCTCTTTTAATCCATCCCTTGAAAGAGAGAAAGAAAGGATGGGGTTTAGGGGGCTGGGGTGAGGTCTACACATTCACCCCTCTACACTTTACTTCTCATCCAGGCTCCCTCCCTCTCTCCCTCTCTCCCTCACTCTCCCTTCTTTTTACTCCTCTGTCTGACACTCTCGCTGAATGTGTGGGAACTGGGAGGCATGGTGCTTTAAAGACACAGAATGGATCAGCTTGTGTTTCTAAGGCTGTAGAAGTGTCCCATTGTCATGATGTCAGTGCAACTCAAGAAGGCTGACCTCTGGACCCTATGGATTCATGGGTGCCCATCGCCCCCCATTTTTACAGGCCAGATTGCCATTGTCCGCCCACTAGGGGGTATCCAAGCCTTTTGCTATGGAATTCAAGGCACTTATAGCAGACGACACAAAACGTTATTCTGCCGAGCCGCGCCATCATCCACTCGTCTCTCTCTCTCCAAGCCCCCCTGACTCAGGCTCTCTCCCTTACTCTCGCTGTCTCTCTCTCTCTCTCTCTCTCTCTCTCTCTCTCTCTCACACACACACACACACACTGGATCTCTTGCTGTCTCTGATGGTCGGTATCCAAAAATATAGCATGCGCCGCCAGGTGTCGCAAATACATCGTCGGAGGGTTGTGGTTTCAGTGGAAATAAATCAAGGCACGTATATGGGGGATGTGAGCTGACTGGAGCTGTGTGTGTGTGTGTGTGTGTGTGTGTGTGTGTGTGTGTGTGTGTGTGTGTGTGCGTGCGTGTGCGTGTGTGTACGTGTGCGCGCGCGTGTGTGTGCGTGTGCGTGTGTGTGTGTACGTGTGCTCGTGTACCTGTGTGCGTGCATGAGCGTGTACGTGTGCGCTGGCGTGCATATGAGCGTGTGTGTGTGTGTGTGGAGGTCAGAACAGGTCACTAGATTGTCCCTCAGATGTTTGATATTTTATGTATAAGAGAGGGCTAGAGTGAAGGGATAACTACGTCCATGACAGAGGCATCTGGCTGCCACAATCCGCCACCTCAGCACACAGGGAAAAAAAGAAGAGTGGAATCAACAATGAAGAGGGGCTGCTTTATCCAGAGTGGGTTCGGAAGGGAAAAACCTGCAGGATCAGAAGGGGAGCAAGAATACAACTGACAAACTCTGGAAAATCATTCCAAATCAACGACGCTAATTACCGTGTGCTCACACGCGTGCGCACACACACACACACGTACACAACCCCCCATTCCACAAAGGCTACACACACATAAACATATTCTCCCTGAGAAATGACTAAGAGAAATACGCTGTGTTTGAAAGCGCTTTGTTTGCAGTTGAAGGGGGGGGAGACACAGCCTGCATGCCTGCGCCGTACGTCCTCAGATCCGGCTGTGTTCGAGCCGGAGATTCCCCAGAGTGGAGCTATCCCAACAACACAGACTCGCTCCTTCAGGGAGAAAAGTTTACTGCCTGACGCTTTTGTAGTGAGACTCAAAAGAGTTGCGGCAGTCAGCATTAAAGGCCCAGATCTAAGCAGACGCCTCCAACAGAAATACCTACAGATGAGGGGGGAAACGGGGAAGATTGAGACATTAAAGACAAACGTTAAACGCTTTCTTTATGTGCGCTTAGTAGCCCGTCGACGACAACAAAAACTCAACTACAACCGTAATCGCAACGCTCTTTGTTTGTGCGTTTTCTTCTTTTTCTTTGAGGCAGTTGTAGACGCTGATTTAATATTCACCCCGGGTGGTTACCAGGGCAATGTGGTGGCGGTGGCTGCATGGTGGATGGATGACATCATGGTGGCTGGGCTGGGCTGTGATGTGATGTATTGTTGTGTGTGTGTGTGTGAGAGGCAGAGGGCCTGGGTGCTGGCTAGACTTGGCAGCCTGGGCTGGCTTCATCAGATCATGGCGGCTGGCTGGCGGTGGCATGGCATGGTGGTCTGTTGTGGTGTGCATCTCTCTGCCCCTCCCCGTGTCCCTGCCTCTATCCACACATAGCACAGTGGTGGTTTGTCCCACCACCGAGTTCTCCACGAGGACAAATTCATTATTCAACACACATCCTCAATTCAATTTGAATTCGCCAGTTCAAGTAACCTTTTAGCATGCCACATGTATTATTTAGGCCAACGCTTTGGCCCTGTTTCGATGTGGAGCTTATCGGATTGTTTCAGCCTGTTATCACAGTTGCATTGTACTGGGATATACACTGAGTGTAGAAAACACTAGGAACACCTGCTCCTTCCATGACATAGACTGACCAGGTGAATCCAGGTGAAAGCTATGATCCCTTATTGATGTCACCTGTTAAATCCACTTCAGTCAGTGTAGATGAAGGGGAAGAGACAGGTTTAAAGAAGGATTTTGAGACAATTGAGACATGGATTGTGTATGTGTGCCATTCAGAGGTTGAATGGGCAAGATAATAGATTTAAGTGCCTTTGAACGGGGTACGGTGGTAGGTGCAAGGCGCACCGGTTTGTGTCAAGAACTGCAATGCTGCTCGGTTTTTCACGCTCAACACTTTCCTGTGTGTATCAAGAATGGTCCACCGCCCAAAGGGCATCAAGTCAACTTGACACAACGGTCAACATGGGCCAGCATCACTGTGGAACGCTTTCGACACCTTGTAGAGTGTCGATTGAGTCCAAATTGAGTCCAGGCCCAGACATATTGAGGCTGTTCTGAGAGCAAAAAAGGGGTGCAACTCAATATTAGGAAGGTGTTCCTTATGTGGTGTACGCTCAGTGTATGTTGGGCTCCAAGCAAGTGTTTTCCAGTTAGATGTATACCTTTTCTGCATACCTTTTCTGTTGAATGCTATTGAGTGGATTGTCCATAACGAAACAGTGCGTGTGTGTTTGTGCGCACCTACTTGTCCTCACCCACACATAATGACCCACCAGGGTTGAAAGGGGCGAGGGGTCCACACCCTGATAGCTCGCTGTCCAAATCACCAGATCATGAGTTGGTCATCAAGGTCATCAGGTGTGCGTCAGCACAGCTAGCCGGACATTAGCCAGACATTAGCCAGACATTAGCCATAGTGACTATCGCTAACGCCAAGCTAACCTGCTGATGCCATGAAACATTGCATTCTCACTCACGTGGTGTTTTCGCCCCTTAATATTATCTACCTCATCAGCTGAAGAAAGTGTAGCGACATAGAGGGAGAAACAGTACTAACATTAAGAGGAACATCTCCAAACTGCTCTATAGAGGGAACAGCCTTGATTGGTCCCTCTCCATGTCCCCTCCCCCAAACTGTCTCTCCTCACCTCTCCCCTCCTCTCCGCCATCCTACCAGGGCACCCAGCCGCCTTTGTCAGGAGCACCGCGACCGCACAAAGCCAGAGGAGATGTCACAACAAACAAAAAAGTCCAAGTGAAAAAAAAGTCCCCCCCCCCCCCCCCCCCCCAAAAAAAATGTAATCAGGCTGCATTGATTGAGCTCTGAATGGAGAGTACCTTCAGTGTGTCTCTCATCAGAGAAGGCCTTCACCGGGGCCGCAGACAGCCAGGGGCCTTCAGCATTCATTTTTTTCCCTTCCTTCTCTTTTGTACCTCCATCGCCACAAGAAAGACAAAAGAGTTTTGAGGGACGGCGTTGTATTTGATTATGTATCCGTCCACGTATTCTCGGTCTCCTCGGGTGCGCCCGCGTTCCATTTGGACAGGGCCATTGGTTTACTCGTGTTTTCAACATGATATGGTGAGGCAATTAAGGCTGAACCTTGAGTCGTTGGACAGCCACTTACGACTCCTAAACCTGGGATGATAAAGGTTACACTCGAGAGATGTCTAATAGCTCTTCACGGTGTTCAGAGGGTTTTAAGGAACATGTGCAAACACAAAGTCAGGGTGAGCGGTTTTTCATTACATGACGTTAAGGTAATCTGTTCTGTATAAAGACTAAATCTCCCCATTAGTGATGTAACCATATTACTTCCTATGGGAATCTATGACATTTGATATGAAAGGATTTCATCCATAATGTGTGTTTTTTTTATCTAATGTTCTGTACAATGCAACAGGGTCCTGCTTATTGTTGTATAATAATGCTCTGGCGTTATAGAGTGGTCGTATTGATCTGGGAAGTAAAAACCATTTATTGTCCAGGTAAATGTTATTATTTGAATATTGGAGTCTTGCTAATTTAATAGAGTTTAACATGTGTGACGCTTTAAGCCAGAGGGGTCTTTTCCCACTACCGTACACCTCACCTCACACCACAATGACAGACAGACAGACTTATTCACCGCTACTGTTTCTAGCATCCAGCACAATATTGTCATCTACAGGTATAAATTGTATCCACACATATTGATTCACAAGGGAACAAATTGTTTCCCATACAAACCAGTTAAATATGTTCTGTGTTAGACGCTTAGTACATCCAAATAAGTGCTGGAAATATATATATTTTTTGTCCTTCAAATGTGTAAAGAGTGTTCTACAGTATGCATTGTATACAACGATGGTATACAATATATGTGTCACGATTTGGAGTGTGAAAGGGGAAAGGAAAAACCTGAGTAGTCAGTGCAGTGTGTGAGTGTGTCCCTGTGTGTTTCAGTGCTCATCTGTCCTCAATGAGTCCTCTATCAGTACCTCTCCCGGGTACTGTAGATTCAAATCTCATCCATTATTGAAATATGAAGGGAATTACACTGGTGACGAGGCTAGTTCTGCCGCTGTGGCTAAGCTCACTGGTCAGGTAGTGGTCAGGTAGGGGCTGGGCTACTGGGAGGTCAAAAGGTCAAGGTCTGTCATGCCCAGAGCATTCACAAGGCTAAGACACACTGCATACCACCACACTCCTGCTAAAAGGTTCCTGTATATCAGACCTGCAGTCGTATATGTACAGAGTGTAAGTGTCATGTTGATATGCTGTGCTATCTTTATTTTGCTTCGGAGCTTCCACGTCTTTCCTTACCCTAACTCCAAGCGCTTTCGTTTTGATTTATTTTTTTAGATATGATGGTTATGTGCAAGCTCCTGTTCATGGGGTTTATCCCAATATTCTCTCCTTTCTCACGAACTGGGCACTTGTTCACTTCCCTTCACTGATTTGAAAGGAAATGACTGGTATATGAAATATGGTGGAAACTCCATCTAGTCTCATGATCACCAATCCGGTGCGTTTCGATTTGTGTACACTTCAGGAGGAAGGAGATACTATTGGGACTCAGCCATGGTGTCTGCCATAGACCTTGGTAGATTACTCGGTACATTTGGTTGGGATTCATTGATGGACCGCAATATTCTAACCTTGTCTCTGATTTTCAAGCATACTTAAGTCATAACTGGGACTGGACCATTCAGGAACACTCAGCACCTCATTAACATTTGTGCAATTGTCCCAATAAAAAATACAACTGTCCCAGGGTTTTCAAAAAGAACACTGCGGGTTTTCCTGTAACTTTTTACCTGGGGTTTGTTCCTTTCATATTTTTTTGATCCGGTCAAACTCCTCAGTCCCTGCAAGCGAGGAAAATACTCATAACATGATGATACCACCACAATACTTGAAAATACAGAGGACAAATGAGGCTGATAAGTAATACTGCAAGACAACACTGCAAATAAATTACCTTTTTGGCCTAAATTAAAAGCTACAGGTTTTGGTCATATCCAATAAAACCACACAGAGTGAAATCCTCTGTGCTTTCAAGTATGGTGGTGGCAGCACCATGTTATGGGTATGCTTGTCATTGGCATGGACTGGGGAGTTTGTCAGGATCAAAAGAAATATGAGAGGAAAAACCCACCTCAGTCTTCTGAAAACCCTGGCATAAGTCAGACTTTTTTTTTCAGCGGGACAATTGCACATGTTAATGCCAAAAACACACCACAGTGGCTTTCCAATAGGTGTTGAGTGTTCCTAAGTGGTCGTCTCAGTCCTGATTTTAAATTAGCTTGAAAATCAGAGACAAGGTTTGAATATTACTCTCCATCAATGATTTCCCAAACAAATGTAATTCATCTTGAGCAATTTTGACAAAACAATGAATATATGTTGCCCGAAGAGTTGTGCAACGTTTTAGAATCTTAATTTAATTGCAGCCAATAGTGCTTCCACCAAGTATTAACTCTGGGGTGTGAAGATATACGAAAATCAAGACATCTTATTTTGGGGGGAGGGGGAGGGGATTTTCGTATTTTGGGGGAAATTTTCGTATTATGGGGGAAATCATTTTCTTTCACGTTGAAATTGAGGAGTATGTTGTTTAGATCTGGATGGGGAATAATCTAATTGAATCCCTTTTTAGATTACATTTTAAGGCGGCAAAATGTGAAGACCGCAATGGATGTGTAGACTTTCACTAGGCACTCCATGACATTGAATAATACAGAGGTTCCAATTACCCTTGAAGTGAGAAACGGTCATTTCAGTGACAAAACGCTTAAAATTCAGCCACGTGAGCTTCATTAAATGTTTGATCCATATATTTAAGGGAGGTTGTCAGCATTAATTACTGCATATTAAATGTTGCCCTTAGCGCTCTTGACGAAGGACACAAGATGCTCCTACGAGGTGACTCGAGAGGAAGGAGAGTCCACTAATGCCTATGAAAAGCATGACATTATGGGCTGTGCTTTTATGTGCTGTCACCTTTTAAACCGTGTAGTAGCCATGTTGGGATCGATTCCATTTTAGCTGAGTCAATTCAGGATGTATAATGAAAATTGGAATTGGAGCGACAGACTATTTCCTAAATTTGTTCGATGTTAACTGTGCTATGTTGACACTTCGTGTCAGTTGCAGTGCACAGAGTTATCTCCACTTTGACACTTTTACTGAGACAGTTAGTTTCCTTCTCCTATTCTCCTATACCTACCCAGCCTGAGGAGCACCTCATCTCCCTCTCTTTCTCTTCGGCTGAGTTGAATGAGTTTCGGCGGGACTTTCCCCACTTTTCCATATAGACATATTTTTTCAAGAGGATCCCTGGCTTGTCGGTTGTTTCCATGGCAACATCCCCATTTGAGAGAGAGAGAGAGAGAGAGAGAGAGACTCAAGTGGAATAGATAGATCCTGAAAGGGTGGAGGACTGTATGTGTATTTACGACATGCCTACGTGTGTGTGTGTGTGTGTGTGACAGACAGAGAGAAAATGAGTATGAGAGAGAGAGAGAGGGGCCTTCTCATATGAGTCATCTGATCAGCTCCATGAAACAGCCAGGTCACCCGTGATACAAGTCATTATTAGAAGTCCATCCATGTCTGAGGACAATCGGAAATGACATGAATACCGGCCACTAGGGGAAAAAGTGGGAGCTGTTACCTTCAAGTAGGTTTTTCTAGGCCGTGAATGAACATATAATTCTGCCGTGAGACTGTGAGAGCTTGTTGCAGCCATGAACCCAAAGACACTAGCTGAGCAGGGTTAAAGAGGGCACCCATTCACTCAGAGCGCCCTGCCCCTTCACCGGGGGGCAAGATGCCCCCTCCGCAGCCCCCCATATTTGAATCAAAGGAAAAGTGTGTGTGCCTGTGCGTATGAGACTGGATTTTAGCAATCTGTCAAAGCCCTTACTAAGAGAGCGAAGGCTATTGAGACACCCCCCACCCCACCTTGTAAATATGAAGCTGTCAGACAGAGAATAGCAGCATTCAATGAATGACACTTATTTTGTCCCACTTTACACGAGTGCAGCGAACAAAACAGGCAGTGGAGCAGCTGAGGAAAACACTTTTTCACATTCACTGGTGATGACAGACATGCTGCAATTATAGTGATGAGGCAAAGCAGACACCAAGCAAACTGCCATTTCTATTTATCCCCACTTTATGCCTTCTCTGCCTCTATTCTTTGTGTGTGTGTGTGTGTGTGTGTGTGTGTGTGTGTGTGTGTGTGTGTGTGTGTGTGTGTGTGTGTGTGTGTGTGTGTGTGTGTGTGTGCGCGCGCGCGTGCGCGTGTGCATGCCTGCATGCGTGCATGTGTGTGTGTGTATATGAGTGCATTTGTGCGTGTGAACATGTGTGCACGCGCATGTGTGTGTGTGTCTGCCTAAATGTGTGTTCACATGTCCCCCACTTAGGTCCCATTACCAGCCCCAGGCATTAACGTGTGTCAGGGCAAGGTACTCTGACGTGTGCCTGATGGACCCCTGGTCTTGGGCCATGTGGCTGTGTGTGGCAGTAATGTGATGGGGGTAATGGGAGTGGTGACAGCGCCAATGACAGGGGATTAGGAGAGGGGACAGAGCTAATGTACAGGGCCCTGCTGGCTGGGTGGCTGGGATGAGGACTGATGGCTCCTAGATGGGATGCAGACTCCATCCCCCCAGCGGTAAGAAAGGTAGAGAGTTATGTGGGAGATTGGGTAGCTTTAGAGATGTGATGGTGAATTAACAGTCTCTCCCAACATCCGGAACTGACGTTAACAGGTCAGAGAGCATCATTCATTGCACGCATTTGTTTCTGGGTTCCAAATTGGTGAATGAGCAGTGCAAAGCCAGAGATAATGTGTGTGTGTGTGTGCGTGTGTGAGTGTGTGCGTGTGTGCGTGCGTGCGTGCGTGCGTGCGTCCGTCCGTCCGTCCGTCCCTACATTGTTAGGGAGGGACGGAGTCCTAACATTGCGTGTGCTAAGTCCTAACATTTGTATGTACACTGTCAGGTTGCCCACTCAGGGTTGCCTAATGCCTGGCTGGTACTAGTATGTGCTGTCATGCGGTGAGGTTGGGTCTAATCTGTGTGTGGCTAAATTAAAAGGCCCTTTGGTGAGGAAATGGAGTGCTGCGTTGTCCCTGCCTCTCCCTGTTCCCTGTGGCCTGAAGCCCGCTTTCCGACCAAGACCAGGTGTCCCCCATACCTGAGAGATGTGTGTCTTAATTCAGAGCCCCAGACCCTGCCACACACACACACAAACACATAGCATGTGCACACATAAACAAACAGATGCACGTGCACACACATTTAGAAGCTCTGAGAATGTCCTGTGTGTGTGATTGTGAGTTAGTGAGTGACAGAGACTCCCACTGACATGCTACTTTCTGCCCACTACTACCCCTAGGATGACATCAACAGGAGGATTACATGCCCATCTTAATGGAGCCAGTTACTATCAGGGACAGGAGGCTATGGTGACAGGGGCCATGGCTCTGAAAGTAGGATATGGAAGAAAATTGATGACGTTTTAATGGAAGTTATATCTTTATATATATATATATTTATCTTGTAGACAACCTTGAAGATGTTTGGGAATGGTTCTTGTGATGGTCTCTGACAGAAACGTCCCTGTTATTTTTTTTTTCCGAAAATTATTTTATACTGTATTTTGCTATTATTGTTTATTTTTTGTAGTGTTAAAACCTTTTCTTCAATGCCATGCTGTAGCAGCTGGCCAACAAAGACAGTAGTATCATACATATCATAGTGGATGGATTCCCAGCCTTTTTAAATTTAGATTTCAATTTCTATTGCAACATTTCACACCTCATTGAACTGTCTGCCCCACAAAAACGTAAACATTGTTCAATTGTTCATTGTAAAAAATCAAATCATTTTAGTTATGTTGGTTTGAAGTTGAATAAGTATGTTGTGGATGAGGATTTATATTCAAAATGCAGACATTTTCTTTGGGGGCAACTTGGTGAAAACCTAAGACCATGATGCTAAAGCAGGTTACGTCTTACTGATATCATTCCCTTTTCCCACCTTATCCTGCTCACACTCCCAATGTACTCTCTCGCCTCCCATGTACTGGAGCATGGGTGGGTTCAGTGGTTGTTGACACAGTCTCCAAAATGTGACCTCAGACCAGACTGGTTAGAACACACACACACACACACACACACACACACACACTGGTCTCTCATCAACACGATTCATAGGATGACTGAGCAAGATTGACTACAATAGTCACTACACGCCGTGTGTGTGTGTGTGTGTTTCATATGCAGCGTAATCATCCCATGATGACCACGCTCAATAGAAAGACACACACCAAAGGATAGCATGGAGCATCTCTATATCCAAACCAGCACAGAAATGGATTGTCTGTTCAGTCAAATCCTTATTTGTCTGTCTCCACATGTACTGTGCCCAGAGAAAGAAGCATTAATACAGTCTAATTCTACACAATGGGACAGGAGCTGCTGTTCGCTGGCATCCTTCCTCCTGCAGTCGCATGAGACCATGACGAAGGGCTTAACACTCTGGAACAGGTCAGCATAGCCACACCATACGTCGTCTTAACAGGCTCGCTCGCTTAGATCCATCTCCCGCCAAGCACGACATTGGGAGAGAGGGATAGAGAGAGAGAGAGGGAGAGAGAGAGAGAGAGAGAGAGAGAGAGAGGGAGAGAGAGGGAGAGAGAGAGAGAGGGAGAGAGAGAGGGAGAGAGAGAGAGGAAATAATTACAAATGAAGAGTGACGCATCTGTGAATAGAACATATGTCGGTGCGGGGCGGGAGCCTCAGTGAATTATAGGAGTCCATGATGTGGCGTCGCTGGTGCTGAACGGAGCCATTTGAGAGGCTGATGTGTTTTATCTGGGCCCGGCTCTGACTGTCATCTCTGCCAAGGGACTGGCTGTAATTGAGAGTCAACTCTAATCTGCATAGACAAAACTGAGTAGAAGAGAGGACAGGACCTGGGAGGAAAGGGGGGGGGGCTAAGGAGAGGAGGAGAAGAGGATGCGTGTGCGTGCCTGTGTGTGTGTGTATGTGTGCCTGTGTGTGTATGTGTCTGCAGTTTGCACTGAGTTTGTGTTACTTCAGGCCTTGTTCAAGAGCAACGTCTCTCCCTCATCCTTCCACCTCACAGCCCTCTCTTGTAAGTTCCTTGCCTCCTCTCCTTGCCTCCTCTCCTTGTCTCATATTGCCATATAAAGAGACAGTACCACTAGGATGTGAACAGTACGCTTCCCTCGCTGGATAAGGCCCTTCCCAAGGTCACAGTTGTCAATTATCCCTCTCTCCTGGCTTTGACTCACACACATGCTCACTTTTATATCTGCCTGGCAGGCTAGCTGACTGACTGACTGGCTGTTCCAGGGAAAATGCCCGTTCCGTTGTAAACCTTGAAAAGCCGGTAATAGTTTGGAGCCCAGAGCCCAGCCACTGTTGGTGCCATCAGAGAGAGTTAAATTATATCAAAGGCAAAGGATTTTTTTTTTTTGGGGGGGGGGGGTGTATTCACACACATACTGTACTCAAACAAAGGGAACAGAGCATTGTCAGCGCACATGCACACACACAAGCACTCACTCACATACTCCCATTGGCATACACACGCAATCGCAGACATACAAACACACACACGCCAACCATCAATATATTATGCACTTACTTCAGTACACACTTGCAGTGCTTGGTACAGTAGATTAGCATAGGTTGGCACGGTGTGGTACATTACAGTACAGAATGTGGTGGGGGCAGGGCGAGGCAGACAAGGCTAGACCTTCTGTCTCCCTGTCATCGCCTGGTGCCACCCGGGGTAGGAGGTGCTGGCATGGGCGGTGCGTGGGTACTTGACTGGTGCTGTAGCTCTTAGTGAAGGAGCGGGCAGAGCCCTGGCTGGCTAGATGGCTGGCTGGCGTCCCTCCAGGTTAACTGCATGCTGGGAGGTTTTTGTATCCGTGTGCGTTTTGCGATGTGGCACCAGATGCCACTCCATGTGCCCAAATCCTGTTGACATTTGGAGCGCGGGCAAAAGAGCGAACAGAAGATGAGGGAAGTGTAATTAAGATGAAATGCAGCCCTGGCCCTGCCAGTGTAACCGTTCACATCTTCTGTTGCCACGTACATACATACACCACTTCAGTTGTGGAGAGAGAGAGAGAGAACTACAGGACAAAATGATGATGGTATCCAAAATGAAATTATAAAATATACAGACCACAAATTCCAATTGGCATCATCCTCAGCTCTGGGATCTTCCCCAATATTTGGAACCAAGGACTGATCACCCCAATCCACAAAAGTGGAGACAAATGTGACCCCAATAACTACAGTGCAAAATGCATCAACAGCAACCTTTGGAAAAATCCTTTGCATTATCATTAACAGCAGACTCATACATTTCCTCAACGAAAACAATGTACTGAGCTAATGTCAAATTGGCTTTTTACCAAATTACCGTACAACAGACCGCGTATTCACCCTGCCTACCTTAATTGACAAACAAACAAACCACAACAAAGGCAAAGCCGTCTTATGCTTTTGTTGATTTCAAAAAAGTGTTCGACTCAAATTTGGCAATTTGCTGTGCAAATTGATGGAAAGTGGTGTTTGGGGTAAAACATATGACATTATAAAATCCATTTACACAAACAACAAATGCGCGGTTGAAATTGGCAAAAAAACACACACATTTCTTTCCACAGGGCCGGGGGGGTGAGACAGGGATGCAGTTTATATAATCAACTAATTGGCGAGGGTACTAGAAGAGTCAGCAGCACCCGGCCTCACCCTTCTAGAATCTGAAGTCAAATGTCTACTGTTTGCTGATATTCTGGTGCTTCTGTTCCCAACTAAGGAGGGCCTACAGCAGCACCTAGATCTTCTGCACAGATTCTGTCTGACCTGGGCCCTGACAGTAAATCTCAGTAAGACAAAAATAATGGTGTTCCAATCAAGGTCCAGTTCCCAGGACCACGAAAACAAATTCCATCTCGACACCGTTGCCCAAGAGAACACAAAAAACTATACCTACCTCGGCCTAAACATCAGCGCCACAGGTAACTTCCACAAAGCTGTGAACGATCTGAGAGACAAGGCAAGAAGGGCCTTCTGTGCCATAAAAAGGAATTTGACATACCAAATAGGATCTGGTTAAAAATAATTGAATCAGTTACAGAACCCATTGCCCTTCATGGTTGTGAGGTCTGGGGTCCTCTCACCAACCAGACTTTCACCAGTCTCTGCATGCAGAATTCTGCAAAAAATATCATTGGTGTTCAACGTAAAACACCAAATAATGCATGCAGAGCAGAATCAGGCCGATATCTGCTAATGATCAAATCCGTAGGCAGACCTGGCTCTCAAGAGAAGACAGGCTAGTGCATACTGCCCACAAAATGAGGTGGAAACTGAGCTGCACTTCCTAACCTTCTGCAAATGTATGATCATATTAGAATTCGAAAACAAATAACATTTTCATAAACTCCCTTATCTACAGGGGTGAAATACTACAGTGTGCAATGACAGCAGCAAGATTTGTGACCTGTTGCCACAAGAAAAGGGCAACCAGTGAAGAAAAAACACCATTGTAAATACAATACAACACAGTATGACATTTGAGATGTCTTTATTCTTTTGGAACTTTTGTAAGTGTATTGTTTACTGTAATATTTTTTATTGTTTATTTCACATTTGTTTATTATATATTTCACTTGCTTTGGCAAAGTAAACATATGTTTCCATGCCAATAAATCCCTTGAATTGAATTAGAGAGAGAGAGAGAGAGAGAGAGGTGGCATGAGATAGAAAGACTCACGTCTACAGGACTCAAGTGGAATAGAAAGATCCTGAAAGGGGTGGAGGACTGTGTTTGTGTGCACGCCAATGTGTGTTTATGTGCCTACGTGTGTGTGACAGACAGACAGAGAGAGAGAAAATGAGTATGAGGATGGGAGAGAGAGAGAGAGAGAGAGAGCGAGAGAGAGAGAGAGAGAGAGCGAGAGAGAGAGAGAGGGAGAGAGTGAGAGAGAGAGAGAGAGAGAGAGGAGATGGCTAATTTGATTAAGCAGTCCTGGCAGAGGGAGGAAGTGGAATGGCAGAGTGAGAGGCAGATGCCAGCTACTCCTGGCCTGTACCTGTCCTCCTAATGGGAAGACAGGAGAGGAGGAGGAGAGTAGAACGTGAAGAGGAGAGGAGGAGGAGAGAAGTAAATCGAGGGAAGTAGGGTAGAGGAGGGGAGGAGACGAAAAGAAGAGGAGGAAGAGGATGGGCAACATGTCATAACTAGCATCTCCCTCTCTTACACACTCTCTCTCTCCACTCCCACATACATCTAATTGGACACTCCACCTGCCACTTCATCTTCTGCCTGACACTATTTCAACCTCTCTGTTCCCTCTCTCCATCTTCCACTGCTCTCTCTCTCCTCTCTCACCCCCTCTCTTCATCCATTCCCTACCTCTCTTCCTGTGTCACTCTACTGAGGAGGGCATTTTCTCAGACCTTGTTAGTGCACGAGGGACCCCAATTCTCTCCCTGATATACATACTCCTCCCTCGTCTTCCTCTTTTTCTCTACCTTCATCTAGCTCCTACCCTGCTCCTTCATCTCTCTCTATACCTTCCCTCTAGCTCCTACCCTGCTCCTTCATCTCTCTCTATACCTCCCTCTAGCACCTACCCTGCTCCTTCATCTCTCTCTATACCTCCCTCTAGCTCCTACCCTGCTCCTGCATCTCTCTCTATACCTCCCTCTAGCTCCTACCCTGCTCCTTCATCTCTCTCTATACCTCCCTCTAGCTCCTACCCTGCTCCTTCATCTCTCTCTATACCTCCCTCTAGCTTCTACCCTGCTCTTCATCTCTCTTTATACCTCCCTCTAGCTCCTACCCTGCTCCTTCATCTCTCTTTATACCTTCCTCTAGCTCCTACCCTGCTCCTTCATCTCTCTCTATACCACCTTCTAGCTTCTACCCTGCTCCTTCATCTCTCTCTATACCTCCCTCTAGCTCCTACCCTGCTCCTTCATCTCTCTCTATACCTCCCTCTAGCTCCTACCCTGCTCCTTCATCTCTCTCTATACCTCCCTCTAGCTCCTAACCCTGCGCCTTCTTCTCTCTCTATACCTCCCTCTAGCTCCTACCCTGCTCCTTCATCTCTTTCTATACCTCCCTCTAGCTCATTCTCTCCCTCTTTCTCTTTCGGTCTCTCTCTCGCTCTCTCTCTCTGAATACTGATGCCATGACCATACTGACAAATACTCTGAACAGAAATATACATACTTTCGACAATGTGTATTATCCCAGACATGTGATAGTGTGTTTTTCTCTATGGTGCTGTGAAGTTTGAGGTTCAACTAGCACATGTCTGCCTCCCATGCATCGTCCTGTGCTCTGGGAATATTCCATTCCTCTATTACCATAATCCAGCCCTTCTAGAGGAGGGTGTGTGTGAGCCTGTTTGGGTGGTCCCCAACATGGCTTCCAGCAGGTATAGTCGCTCACTCTCACACTCAGTCCCTCATTGAGATTCAGAAGCTGAGCCTGACATCTAGCATCAGGTCTCACAATAATTATTTTAAATTGCTACGAGGAACACTGGGCCTGGTAGAATATATTACCTCCATTCTAACGAGATGAATTTTACCAGCACATAAAGTACAACCTCCTGGCATGTGTGTGTGTGTGAGAGGGGGAAGGGGGGCAGTGTGTTTTTATTTTTTTATTTCACCTTTATTTAACCTGGTAGGCCAGTTGAGAACAAGTTCTCATTTGCAACTGCGACCTGGCCAAGATAAAGCAAAGCAGTGTGACACAGACAACAGCACAGAGTTGTGCCATGAAGGGTGGGTTGTGTGTGTGTGTGTGTGTGTGTGTGTGTGTGTGTGTGTGTGTGTGTGTGTGTGTGTGTGTGTGTGTGTGTGTGTGTGTGTGTGTGTGTGTGTGTGTGTGTGTGTGTGTGTGTGTGTGTGTGTGTGTGTGTGTGTGTGTGTGTGTTTTCCTACATTATCAGGACCCCAAAGTCCTATCATTTCACCTGAATGTCCAGAAAAGTTTTTCTCTGTACTTTTTCTCAGGTCCTGAATTTGTTCAAATCCTCTTTCAAGCTTATGGGTTAGATGTAGGGTTTAAGCCTACCATCAGTAACACACTACGCCGCCAGGGACTCAAATCCTGCAGTGCCAGGTGTGTCCCCCTGCTTAAGCCAGTACATGTCCAGGCCCGTCTGAAGTTTGCTAGAGAGCATTTGGATGATCCAGAAGAAGGTCAGATGAAACCAAAATATAACTTTTTGGTAAAAACTCAACTCGTCGTGTTTGGAGGACAAATAATGCTGAGTTGCATCCAAAGAACACCATACCTACTGTGAAGCATGGGGGTGGAAACATCATGCTTTGGGGCTGTTTTTCTCCAAAGGGACCAGGACGACTGATCCGTGTAAAGGAAAGAATGAATGGGGCCATGTATCGTGAGATTTTGAGTGAAAACCTCCTTCCATCAGCAAGGGCATTGAAGATGAAACGTGGCTGGGTCTTTCAGCATGACAATGATCCCAAACACACCGCCCGGGCAACGAAGGAGTGGCTTCGTAAGAAGCCCTTCAAGGTCCTGGAGTGGCCTAGCCAGTCTCCAGATCTCAACCCCATAGAAAATCTTTGGAGGGAGTTGAAAGTCCGTGTTGCCCAGCAACAGCCCCAAAACATCACTGCATCACTGGAGATCTGCATGGAGGAATGGGCCAAAATACTAGCAACAGTGTGTGAAAACCTTGTGAAGACTTACAGAAAACATTTGATCTCTGTCATTGCCAACAAAGGGTATATAACAAAGTATTGAGATAAACTTTTGTTATTGACCAAATACTTATTTTCCACCATAATTTGCAAATAAATTCATTAAAAATCCTACAATGTGATTTTCTGGATTTTTTTCTTCTCATTTTGTCTGTCATTGTTGAAGTGTACCTATGTTGAAAATTACAGGCCTCTCTCATCCTTTTAAGTGGTAGAATTTGCACAATTGGTGTCTGACTAAATACTTTTTTGCCCCACTGTATATACAGTATATATATATATATATATAAGTATATATATATATTCAACACAGTTGAAGTCGGAAGTTTACATACACCTTGGCCAAATACATTTAAACTCAGTTTTTCACAATTCCTGACATTTGATCCTTGTAAAAATTCCCTGTCTTAGCTCAGTTAGGATCTCCACTATTTGAAGAATGTGAAATGTGAGAATAGTGGGTAGAGAGAATTATTTCTTACAGCTTTTATTTCTTTCATCACATTCCCAGTGGGTCAGAAGTTTACATACACTGAATTAGTATTTGGTAGCATTGCCTTTAAATTGTTTAACTTGGGTTTTTCTATAGGATTGAGGTCAGGGCTTTGTGATGGCCACTCCAATGCCTTGACTTTGTTGTCCTTGGGCCATTTTGCCACAACGTTGGAAGTATGCTTGGGGTCATTGTCCATTTGGAAGACCCATTTGCGACCAAGCTTTAATTTCCTGACTCATGTCTTGAGGTGTTGCTTCAATATATCCACATAATTTTACTTTCCTCATGATGCCATATACAATTGAAGTCGGAAAAAAATCTCAAATTTCTACTCATAATATCAAAGGACAGGTTTCCACCGGTCTCATGTCCATCGCTGGTGGTTCTTGGCCCAAGCAAGTCTCTTCTTCTTATTGGTGACCTTTAGTAGTGGTTTCTTTATAGCAATTCGACCATGAAGGCCTGATTCACGCTTTTTCCTCCGAACAGTTGATGTTGAGATGTGTCTGTTACTTGAACTCTGTGAAGCATTTATTTGGGCTGCAATCTGAGGTGCTGTTAATTCTACCGAACTTCTCCTCTGCAGCAGAGGTAACTCTGGGTCTTCCTTTCCTGTGGAGGTCCTCATGAGTTTCTTCATAGCGCTTGATGGTTTTTGCGACTGCAAAAATGACGGGCTGTCGTTTCTCTTTTGCTTATGTGATCTGTTCTTGCCATTATGGAGGTATTTTCCCAAATAGGGCCATCTTCTGTATACCACCCCTACCTTGTCACAACACAACTAATTGGCTCAAACACATTAAGAAGGAAAGAAATTCTACATTATCTTTTAACAAGGCACATCTGTTAATTGAAATGCATTCCAGGTGACTGCCTCATGAAGCTGGTTGAGAGAATACCAAGTGTGTGCAAAGCTGGTGGCTGCTTTGCAGAAGTAGGGTGACTACTTATATAAAACATATTTTGATTTGTTAAAAACTTTTTCAGTTACTACATGATTTCATATGTGTTATTGAATTGTTTTGATGTCTACACTACTATTCTACAATTTCGAAAATAGTAATAGTAAAATAATAGTAAATAGTAAAAATAAAGAAAGAAAAACTCTTGAATAAATAGGTGTGTCCACACTTTTGACTGGTACTGTACAGTACAGTATATACACAGTAATTACTGTATATACAGTGCCTTGCGAAAGTTTTTGGCCCCCTTGAACTTTGCGACCTTTTGCCACATTTCAGGCTTCAAACATAGAGATATAAAACTGTATTTTTTTGTGACGAATCAACAACAAGTGGGACACAATCATGAAGTGGAACGACATTTATTGGATATTTCAAACTTTTTTAACAAATCAAAAACTGAAAAATTGGGCGTGCAAAATTATTCAGCCCCTTCAATCTTGACCTAAATGACTACTGATGATAAATACAATCCACCTGTGTGTAATCAAGTCTCCGTATAAATGCACCTGCACTGTGATAGGCTCAGAGGTCCGTCAAAAGCGCAGAGAGCATCATGAAGAACAAGGAACACACCAGGCAGGTCCGAGATACTGTTGTGATGAAGTTTAAAGCCGGATTTGGATACAAAAAGATTTCCCAAGCTTTAAACATCCCAAGGAGCACTGTGCAAGCGATAATATTGAAATGGAAGGAGTATCAGACCACTGCAAATCTACCAAGACCTGGCCGTCCCTCTAAACTTTCAGCTCATACAAGGAGAAGACTGATCAGAGATGCAGCCAAGAGGCCCATGATCACTCTGGATGAACTGCAGAGATCTACAGCTGAGGTGGGAGACTCTGTCCATAGGACAACAATCAGTCGTATATTGCACAAATCTGGCCGTTATGGAAGAGTGGCAAGAAGAAAGTCACTTCTTAAAGATATCCATAAAAAGTGTAGTTTAAAGTTTGCCACAAGCCACCTGGGAGACGCACCAAACATGTGGAAGAAGGTGCTCTGGTCAGATGAAACCAAAATTGAACTGTTTGGCAACAATGCAAAATGTTATGTTTGGCGTAAAAGCAACACAGCTCATCACCCTGAACACACCATCCCCACTGTCAAACATGGTGGTGGCAGCATCATGGTTTGGGCCTGCTTTTCTTCAGGGATGATGGTTAAAATTGATGGGAAGATGGATGGAGCCAAATACAGGACCATTCTGGAAGAAAACCTGATGGAGTCTGCAAAAGACCTGAGACTGGGACGGAGATTTGTCTTCCAACAAGACAATGATCCAAAACATAAAGCAAAATCTACAATGGAATGGTTCAAAAATAAACATATCCAGGTGTTAGAATGGCCAAGTTAAAGTCCAGACCTGAATCCAATCGAGAATCTGTGGAAAGAACTGAAAACTGCTGTTCACAAATGCTCTCCATCCAACCTCACTGAGCTCGAGCTGTTTTGCAAGGAGGAATGGGAAAAAATGTCAGTCTCTCGATGTGCAAAACTGATAGAGACATACCCCAAGCGACATACAGCTGTAATCGCAGCAAAAGGTGGCGCTACAAAGTATTAACTTAAGGGGGCTTAATTTTGCACGCCCAATTTTTCAGTTTTTGATTTGTTAAAAAAGTTTGAAATATCCAATAAATGTCGTTCCACTTCATGATTGTGTCCCACTTGTTGTTGATTCTTCACAAAAAAATACAGTTGTATATCTTTATGTTTGAAGCCTGAAATGTGGCAAAAGGTCGCAAAGTCCAAGGGGGCCGAATAATTTCGCAAGGCACTGTATATATGTGTGTGTGTGTGTGTGTGTGTATATATATATATACACAGTACCTGTCAGCCAATGTGTAGTCCATGTGTAGTCAATGTGATTTATATGATATTTGATTTTATCAGGATATTTTCTACCTGCAGGCTATTTGTTGGCTTTATGTAGGCTATTTTTACATAGTTGGCAATGACAATAGAAGTTACTTGGTATAATTTTCATTTAGATTTGGATAGAATTTCGATTAACCACATTACCATGATTTGGATATATGAAGAGTTTATTATAAATTATTTTAAACTGTTTCATGAAAATGTGCATTTGAAAACCATAACTGGCACGCAGATCAGTAGAAATCTTAAGATAAATTGTCATTCTATATGAGAAAGGTTGCCGACTCCTCCTGTGATCTATTACCGGCAACTTCAGGAGAGTAACGGTAGAATCTGTGAAAGCCAACTGGAGCTGGAGGAGTATAGTCGGGTTAGGTTAAAAATATATATATTCTGGTTATCTAGATCTCTGGTGCCCTCTTGAGGCATTTGTCTTTATTTCATCAAACTTTATGTAAGCTTAAAGCATCAGACAAGCTCAATGCATATAGTTGATTTTATTAAAACACATAGGTTGTGTCTATATACTGAAAAATACACATTTTTGACTAATCGATTGGACGAAAGAACAGACGACTTTCGGGTCTACCAATATATTTTTTTGTCAGGGACAGCCCTAGTGGAGTGTTATTAATATTTTTCATAATTGCACAATTAATAAACATTCTTATTTTTCAAATGCCGGAAATAAGGTGTTTCTATGTCAAAAGTTTTTGTAGGGGCTCCCGGGTGGCGCAGTGGTTAAGGGCACTGTACTGCAGCGCCAGCTGTGCCACCAGAGACTCTGGGTTCACGCCTAGGCTCTGTCGTAACCGGCCGCGACCGGGAGGTCCGTGGGGCGACGCACATTTGGCCTAGCATCGTCCAGGTTAGGGAGGGTTTGGCCGGTAGGGATATCCTTGTTTCATCGTGCACCAGCGACTCCTGTGGCGGGCCGGGCGCAGTGTGCGCAGTGTGCGCTAACCAAGGTTGCTGTGTTGCACTGTGTTTCCTCTGACACATTGGTGCGGCTGGCTTCCGGGTTGGATGCGCGCTGTGTTAAGAAGCAGTGCGGCTTGCTTGGTTGACTTCATCTCTCCCGAGCCCGTACGGGAGTTGTAGCGATTAGAAATTGTGGAGAAAAAGGGGTAAAATAAAAAATGTAAAAAAGGTTTTGTTAAATTTCAGTCTTCTACATTTCAGTCAAAACAAAGCCTTTTTTAAATGTTTTATTTGACCCCTTTTTCTCCCCAATTTCGTGGTATCCAATTGTTTAGCAAACTCAAAATTCTCAAAACACACACACACACACACACACACACACACACACACACACACGTGCAGTGACATGGTCTTGTTCTCTGTATCAGGAGCTAATGTGCTGGAAAGGCTATTGCTCTACTGCGTTCTTATCTCCTAGTCTGAAAAAGAGAGCAGGTAGGTATCCTACCCTTTCCAACAATATTCGTTACATCCCTCCATCTCTCTCCAGGCATCTTTCTGACTGGTATCATGTTTATTATTCCAATACTGTACATGTAGTTTGGGCCCTGTCCTGACACTGAGTGGGTGTACTGTATGTACGCCTGTGTGTGCATGGGCTTAGAGAGAATGCGTATGTTGTCTGGCTTTCCCCTGCAATTTCTCACACTCCTGCCTAATCTCTAGGGGGATTCCATTTTTGAGTGAATTATATCAAAATAGCCGTGTTTGCTTTGTCTGTGTGTGCTGTTGTGTGTATTTCCATATCTCCTGTAGAAATAACAAGGTGGGAAACAATGCCATCCACCTCAGTGCGTAGGTTATGTCAGTGACTTGTTACACAGATATCCTCTACATTCTAAACTCAGCAAAAAAATAAATGTCCCTTTTTCAGGACCCTGTCTTTCAAAGATAATCTCTTCATTGATCTTCATTGTAAAGATCTTCATTGTAAAGGGGTTAAACACTGTTTCCCATGCTTGTTCAATGAACCATAAATAATTAATGAACATGCACCTGTGGAACGGTCTGTAAGACACAAACAGCTTACAGATGGTAGATAATTAAGGTCACAGTTATGAAAACTTAGGACACTAAAGAGGTCTTTCTACTGACTCTGAAAAACACCAAAAGAAAGATGCCCAGGGTTCCTGCTCATCTGCATGCCTTAGGCATGTTGCAAGGAGGCATGAGGACTGCAGATGTGGCCAGGGCAATAAATTGCAAAGTCTGTACTGTGAGATGCCCTAAGACAATGCTATAGGGAGACAGGACGGACAGCTGATCGTCCTCACCGTGGCAGACCACGTGTAACAACACCTGCACAGGATCGGTACATTCGAACATCACACCTGCGGGACAGGTACAGGATGGCAACAACAACTGGCCGAGTTACACCAGGAACGCACAATCCCTCCATCAGTGATCAGACTTTCCGCAATAGGCTGAGAGAGGCTGGACTGAGGGCTTGTAGGCCTGTTGTAAGGCAGGTCCTCATCAGACATTACACACAAACCCACCGTCGCTGGACCAAACAGACTGGCAAAAAGTGCTCTTCACTGACGAGTCACGGTTTTGTCTCACCAGGGGTGATGGTCGGATTTGCGTTTATTGTCGAAGGAATGAACGTTACATGAGGCCTGTACTCTGCAGCGGGATAGATTTGGAGGTGGAGGGTCCGTCACGGTCTGGGGTGGTGTGTCACACCATCATCGGACTGAGCTTGTTGTCATTGCAGGCAATCTCAACACTGTGCGTTACAGGGAAGACATCCTCCTCCCTCATGTGGTACCCTTCCTGCATGTCCTGACATGATCCTCCAGCATGACAATGCCACCAGCCATACTGCTCATCCTGTGCGTGATTTCCTGCAACACAGGAATATCAGTGTTCTGCCATGGCCAGCGAAGATCCCAGATCTCAATCCCATTGAGCACATCTGGGACCTGTTGGATCGGAGGGTGAGGGCTATGGCCATTCCCCCAAGAGATGTCTGGGAACTTGCAGGTGCCTTAGTGGAAGAGTGGGGTAACATCTCAGCAAGAACTGGCAAATCTGGTGCAGTCCACTAGGAGAAGATGCACTGCAGTACTTAATGCAGCTGGTGGCCACAACAGATACTGACTGTTACTTTTGATTTTGACCTGATTTTGACCACATTTCTGTTAGTTACATGTCTGTGGAACTTGTTCAGTTTATGTCTCAGTTGTTGAATCTTGTTATGTTCATACAAATATTTACACATGTTAAGTTTGCTGAAAATGAAACGCAGTTGACAGAGAGAGGACCTTTCTTTTTTTGCTGAGTTTATATGTCATTCTCAACCCAACCTCCTACAGCATATGGGAGGAGGTGCCCTATCAGCGGGCAACAGGTTTATGGCGTGTCGTGCCGTAATGCTATTCTCTGTTACTCATTGGCAACATATACAGTAACTGTGTGGTTGAGGGAGAAACAAGTTGATGGCCTCCGAGAATAGAAATGGTCAAATATCATGTGAGCCAATGTATAGAGAACTCAACAGCTCTCCCCTCTTGCCCTCCTCCATGCCGTTCCTCTCCTCGGCTTTGCTCTCCTCTCTTCTCCCCTACTCTCCTCCATCCTACTTTTACCCCACACCTGAATCTGTCAGCTCTGTGAGTGAAGATTTTCCACCGGCTCTCCAACATCTCACTCCAGACCCTGCTTGTCGGAGAGAGAACGGGAGGAAAGTAGAGCGAACGAGAGACAGAGAGACAGAGAGAGTGTGGCAGGGTGTAAAGAGAGAAGGAGAGAGAGGCAGTGAGAGGGGGATAAATAAATCACTCTGAGAATACACCTCTTAGATAATCTTCTAAAATGCCAAGGTGAGATGTTCCTCTGCCTCCCCCTCATTATGGCATCTTCACCCTGCACCCAGCTACAGCACACTACAGCAACCCTCATGTTAACATTAAGAGGGCTGGGAATAAGAGGGGGAGAGAGAAGGGGAGAGAAAGAGGGAGAGAGAGGGGGGGGGGGTGGGGGGAGAAAGAGAGAGATGGAGAGAAAGAAAGAGCGAGCCTCTCGTTATGCACACAGTGTCTGCACGTTGCAACGCATGCACCGCATCTGTTAGAGTTTTCTTCCCTCTCTCCTCTCCTCTCCCCCTCCCCTCTCAGCTCTTTAAAAAAAATATATATATCTTTTATTCATAGCTTAGCAGGTGATGAAAAATGTATGCCCTGAGTCTGGCATTGAAATAAATGCAAAATGAAAACAGAAGTAGTTTATACTGACAGTCTGAATATCTCTATCTGGAACAAGGTTGTGCAGTGCAAATCAGGGAGGCATTGAACTAGCGTACGTTGGATCACTCTGTCTGTGGTGTAAATGATGCTGCTCACTGGCGTCCTGTGAGGCTGGCAGATTAGTGGGTTTTTGTCTCTGGTTCTCTCCTTCTGTCATCCAGGGGAGTAATATGGGCATTTTCTCTGTCAACCCCCACTAACACACACTCACGCGCGCACACACACCTCAGGGTGGGTGGTGTGTGTCTCTTTGTTAACAGCAGCTGGTGCGCAATCTCTAATATCAAGGAAGTCTTGAGGTTCTGCTCACCTGAGTTAGAATACCTCATGATGAACTGTAGACCATACTATTTACCACACTATAGGTGTCTACTTACCATCACAAAATGATGCTGGCACTAAGACCGCACTTAACGAGCTGTATAGGGCCATGAGCAAACCAGAAAATGCTCACCTTGAGGCAGCACTCTTAGTGGCCAGTGATATTGAAGCAGGAAACCTGAAATCCGTCTTACCTCATTTCTACCAGCATGTCACCTGTGCAATTAGAGATGGAAAAACTCGAAATCACTTTTACTCGACACACAGACACATCATACACAGCTCTCACTCGTTCTCCATTTGGAAAATCTATGCCCTCGACGAACCATCAAACAGGCAAAGCATCAGTACAGAACTAAGATCGAATCCTACTACACCGGCTGAGACACTCGTTGGATGTGGCAGAGTTTGCAAACTATCACGGATTAAAAAGGGAAACCCAGCTGTGTGCTGCCCATTAACGCAAGTCTACCAGAAGACCTATGCTCTCTTCGAGGC